>NC_022022.1:41693486-41709552 GCF_000317375.1 Microtus ochrogaster | reverse complement strand
GAGGGAGGGAGGGAGGGAGGGAGAGAGAGAGAGAGAAAGAAAGAAAGAAAGAAAAGAAAGGAAAAAAGTGATTCTGTGTGTGCAAGTGTACATGCACACTGGTATGTGTGCACATGTGCATGTGTGGTGGAGGAAGTATACTCATGAGGTGGAAAAGTTGAGGAGGCATATACATTTAGACAAATTTAATTGCTGTTGGAAATTATGGCACATTCTATCATAAATTGCATTTCAATCTCACATTTTAATTGAAGGAAAAAGTTATTTAAAAGCAGAAACATAATTAGTAAATTAGTATTTGCTCTAATATTCTAATTGACAAAACATTCCTTCTAAGATAAATGTAGAAATCGTGATAGTTTAAAAGCCAAAAGTGTTCCCGAAAATAAGTGAATTTCACTCTAATTTTAATGTCTCCAATACTTTTAAATAGAATGCAAATGGAGTCTGCAATTTTCCTAATTTATTAATGAATTAAAAATTCCCAGAGTGAATGTTCTTGCTGATGAAAGATCCCAGATAGCCAGTGCTGGCTTATGGTTAGTTAGAAAAATGATAAAGGACTAACAGATTTCTTTCCAAAACTGGACAGAACTCAAAGAGGAATATCACTTTCCAAGGTTTGGATCACAATGTATTCTTGATCAAATGGCGGTTTGCCTACAGTATGGAGACATGTCAGTCTATGTTTCTCCATTTTAAAAGTCTGATCTGGCACATATAGCATCTTTGTCTTGTCCATGATTTGTAACTCTCACAGAACCCATAAAGAGTAATTAAAAGTGCAACTGGTGTGAAATGGCTTGGAGGTATGATTAGGTACTCAATAAATGCCTGACAGTTGCATAAAGCTCCATTTTCAGCTAGCTATAATTGTCTCCTTATTGAACAATCCTTTAGCTTCATATATTCCTTTTAATTAATTACTACATGGCCTGACTGCATATATGAAGTTAAACACTCTCTGTCCACATTTCTGGACTTTTTTCTTTTTTACGGTTTTTCAGTGTGTGTGGTATGGTGTGTACATATATATTTGCATGTTCAGCGAATATGTAACTCTGTGTGTGCATGTGAGGTTACGTAGGGAGTCTTCCTAGATTGCTCTTAAACGTATGCATTGCAACAGGTCTTCTGAACTGGTCTCAAAGGTGGCTACTCTGGCTGGTATATCGAGCCATCTTGCTCTGAAGACCCCCTGCTAAAGCCGTCTGGGTGCCAGAAGTACAGATTGGCTGCCATGTCCATTTGACATTTACATGAGTGTTACTGTGTGGAATATTTGTTTAATTAGACATAGATATGTTACATTTGTTTATGTTGCATTTGTTTAATTATGCAAAGATTTTTGCTTTCCCTACCTAAGGCACCTGACTAGTCTAATAAAAAGCTGAATCATTAATAGGTAGGCAGTAAAGGGATAGGTGGGGCTGGTGGACAGAGAGTATAGGTAGAAGGAGAAAAGAGAGAGAATGAGAAAGAGAGAATGAGAGAGAGAGAGAGAGAGAATATGAGGGAGAGAGAGAGGGAGACACCAGGGCCACACAGCAACAACACAAAGTAGGATGTTGGGCCTCATGAGGCCCTGGTGTGAGGCCCAGTGTAACTTCCTAGTTCGAGTTTGGAGACCTGTCTCTGGCCATGACTTCCACATATGAGTGACTCAGCACAGCCTGACCTAAACCCGCCTCTGTCCAGCCACCACTAATGTGGCAGAATATTATTGGCCCTTTTTCTTACTCCACCTTACCCCATCCCAAGACTCCCACCCCCATCACAACCCTATATAAGTTCCCGCCTAATACAATTAAACAAGATCTTGCTTCAAGAAGATGCCCGACTCAGTGTGTTTCTCTCTGGTGGCCAGGGAAGTTCTGGGTCATGAATACTCACTATCCTTCTCAGCCCCAGGGAGAGACTGGTGGGATCGGCTCTGCCTCAGCCTTATCTACTGGAGATCCTGGCAGTAGGACATATAGATTTAAAGTTTAAAAGGCCTATGGTAAAATTTAGATGAAGAGAAACAGGTGAAATGAAGTTAGAGGTGATAGTGAGACAAACAAGATAAGGCTGAGCATTCATAACTAATAATAGTAAGTTCCCATGCCATGATTCAGTTGCTATTTTGTGGCCCAAAAGAAAGTCAGCTACATGCTGCAAATATAATTTCTGGTCTTGAAGTCCACATGTTAAATGCTTTACCCACTAAGCCATTGTCCCTAGGTTTGCTTTCAGCCATCTGCAAGGCTTTCTAAAGTTTACATCTGTGGCAATTCACAATCACTGTATATTCTGCATGGTGCTACTCATCAAGAGACCTTCCTACCCACTGAAACTAGTGGCACTTTTCTCTTCACCAAATATGTATTTCACTTGCATTTCTCATGTGGTTCTGTTCCATTCCTGTCTTGCATTCTAAGTTTTACAGTTCACCAATCCTTTTGGAATATATTCTTCTTAAAGATACGATGCAACTGTGGTGAACTTTGCCTCACAAGTATTTTGTGATTTCTTTTTATATTGTAATCACTACTAGCTTAATGATCTTCTACCCCCTCAAGTTTATGTATTACTAGTAGTTTTGATACCACTTAGTTTATAGGCAGTGAAATAGTGAATAAAGTACCACAGGTTAGAAGAGGAATTAGAATCACCTAAATTTGTGGATGACAAAGATAAAATCTTCTAGTGGTCTTTGTAATTTCAAAATCACTAAACGCACCACCTTTGTAAGACATTGGGTTTCTGTGGGTAAGGTAAATACAGGTGGTGGTTTTACTTGTAGAAATCCTGAAAAGGAAAGAAGTTCAGAAAATGTTTATCCATTTAATTTTCAAGTAGTCTCTCTTAGGACTCTTCCTTGACAACTCATATGAGCCAAATAAATTAAACATTGTTTTAAAATAAAGTATTACAGCTGGGCGGTGGTGGCGCACGCCTTTAATCCCAGCACTCGGGAGGCAGAGGCAGGTGGACCTCTGTGAGTTCGAGACCAGCCTGGTCTACAGAGCTAGTTCCAGGACAGGCTCCAAAACCACAGAGAAACCCTGTCTCGAAAAACCAAAAAAAAAAAAAAAAAAAAAAAAAGTATTACTACTTACTTTTTGGATTCAGTGAGAAGAATGGAAAAAATTGAGGGCATGTAAATCACACTGTTCATATTCCCATATTCTTGGTCCTCCAAAATGTGTTATTACTCAAGATGTAGGCTGAAAAGCTGAGGAACATACCTCCTTCAGAACAACAAAAATATTCCTTAGGCTTTCTTATCTGTTGTTAATTGTTATAAAGGAGACAGGATTTAATTGGAATTGAAAGCACACTTTCAAAAAATGCCTTCTAGCAGCTATATCTTGCTTAGGTTCTTTCTGTCCCAAATATACCATTAAGTCTTTTTCTAGCTCTTGAATATTCAAATAAATCTAAAGTCTCCTTCATCCATTTGTTTAGTTTTTTCTCATCACCAAAGTAAAAGTCCTTGTTTTTAAATATGTCTAGAGGCTAAAAAGAGAGCTTAACAGGTAAAATCATTTGCCACCGAGCCTGATGACTTGAATTTGACTCTCCTGGGACCCACCTGGAGGAAAGAGAACATACCACAACCAGTTATTCTCTGATTTCCTTGTATGCAACACACACACGCACACACACACATGTATACACACACACACACACACAAACAGAGAGAGAGAGAGAGAGAGAGAGAGAGAGAGAGAGAGAGAGAGAAATTGAATTCATTGAATTGTGTTTATCTTAATACAACAGAGTTGCTTTTTTTTTCAAATAGATCTCATGTTTGACTTTCATTGTTAACAAAATACCTGAGAAAATGGTTTAAAGGAGGAAGAATTTATTGTGACTTGTGGTTTCAGAGCTGACTCCATTTCTTTGTAACAGAGGCAAAGGAGAACATCAGAGTGGAGAAGTAATGATAGAGAAGAACATCTGACTTCATAGAGGCAAGGAAGTAGTTTGTGATAACAAGACTTGGATTAAGATGCAACCCTCCAAAATGCACCTGTAGTGCCCTATTTCTTCCAATTATTTCCATGTATAGAGAGCTATACTATGTCCCAATAACTTAAATTATTACTCAAATCATTAGGTTAGGTCATTAACTTCATGATACAACCAACCCTCAAATCTCAGCATATGGCCCTTTTTATAGATCCTACAAACAACAAACTACTTAAGACACTGTAATAGATGCTTTTATTATTATTTCCTCTACCCAAGATCCAAAACGAACATTAAGAAATGAGAGATGTGAGTAGATGATAATCAGAAGAAAGTTTACTGAGCAGGCCTCCTGAGTGTCTGCCATGCTCAGCCTCTCTCTTTAGATTTCATGGCAGTGCCCAAAAGATCTAAGGTATACTTAGATTGTCTCTGTACCAGAACTGGGTAGGGAGAGAGAAGAATTTGCCAGGTGGAAGCAGGAAGTCATTAGCAAGTATTTAGAACAGAACAGAGTTCAGTCATACACGGACACCAGGAAAAGACCTTCATGTTTGCCAAACCAGGTGTCTCCCTCTCTTCTCCTGCTGCTTACAGATCGATTCTCCAGCACCATTTCCTAGTGAGCCACCATGGTCCCTTCCGTGATGATAAAGGCCTAAACTTCTAAAACTGCAAGCAACTCCTAATTAATTTCTTTGGTTATGGTGCCTCCTCACAGCAATCAAACTCTGGGTAAGAAATGATACTATGGAGCAGGGTATTGCCATGGCAGGTCTGACCACGCTTTTTTTTTTTTTTTGTCAGAATGTGTACTTTGGATTAGGAAAGCAGTTGAATGCTTTAAGTATGGTTTATGGCATACTAGTAGAATCCTAGAAAACAATGGTGCTGACAGTAATGTAGATTATGATAATCTTAGTATGAGAATTAGAGGTAAATGGCCTAGAAATTGTTTTAATGATATTTTGGTCAAAAGTGTGTCTGCTTTCTACCCTCATCCAAAAAATATTCCAAAGACTAAATTGAAGTTTTGGATTAACACCATAGGCAGTGAATATTTCAAGATAACCTAGTATTAACTTTTTCTTATGTTTTCTCTTACACATATTTATAATGAAGATGGGGACGCTCTTAAGCAACATTTCTCCTTGGTCTTTGTAGAGCTTTTGCCTTAAGTCTTCTACCCTGCTTGAGCCTCTGTCCTGATTTTAATGATTAGCAGTAATATGGAAATATAAGAATAATAAACCATTTCCTTCCCGACTTGCTTTTTGGTCATAATGCTTCATCAGAGCTAAAGAAACCCTAACTAAAACAACTCTTTTTTCACTTCTATTCATTAATTTTGCCAAATGCATGTAACATTGTAGGAAGGTCACTTGGTTGCTATTCATCATCACAATTTTCATATTAGCTACACTAGGTCAAAGACTGTGTGACACTTCACTGTCATCAGAAACAAAGACAATGCTGCACTCAACAATATTTAATCAGTGAATGTACCAACATCCTAACACAACATCTCAACTCAGAGAAAAAGTGCATTAGGACATGCATCTTTGTGAAGAAGATAAAAGCAACCCCTATTTAAATGTTGCTAATTAAGCATTTTGGTTGAAATTAAAGCATTGTTTCCTGTTCAAGAATGTTTCTAATTAACACTGTGATTATGGCTAGCCTTTACCTAGGAGAAAAGTAGATTTATCTGAAAGATAGTCAAATAATTTCCTTTGTTTGTACCTTCTTTTTTAATAGTAACAAGGTTCTGACTGAGGAACAGGACTTGGAGTCAGTATCTCTCCTCCCTCAGGAGTCACCATTCTCTGCTCCCCCCAAAATACTTTCCCAACCTCAAGTCTCTTACCCCATTTTTCCTCTACTCCATTCTCACACCAAGATTCTCTCACAAAATATAGTCTCCTCAGCGGTGTGTGGACGTAGTGCAGTGACACGGCATATCTAGCACAGGAAAGGGAATGGCTGGAAGAAGAACAGCCAGAATAACTGATAGAAAGAGTTCTAAGAGGCACATCCTGGAAACCGAGACAACAGCTGAACAGACAAGCTAACATTTGTATTAACTGGGCTCACTGTTCATATCCACTTCATAATTTCTTTTCTGGAAGTGACCAAAAATAAAGTTTTAAGAATGAAAAAAAATATATATAGTACTCTTACTCTTTCTATTATTATGATTAAATTTATGTTTGTTTGGATGGTTTAGTTTTGGCTTTAGCTCTTTTGTTTGTTTTAATATGTTTATTTTATGTGTATATGTATGTGCCCGAGTGTATGTATTTGCACCACATGTATATAGGAACCCTCAGAGGTCAGAGGACATATCTGATTTCCTGTAGCATGAATTGCAAATGGTCACCATGTGGATGCTCTTCCTCTGCAATAATAGTAAGTGCTTATCTACTCAGTCATTTTTCTGGTGATGTGATGATTAGTTTTAATTGTCCACACAATGTATAATCACCTGGGAATAGAATCTTAATGACAAATTTCCTACATTGGATTGACCTGTGAGCATGTCTGTGTGTAATTGTCTTAATCTATGTGAAAAGACTCCGTCTACTGTGGGTGGCATTGTTTCCTAGTTAGAGGTTTTGAGCAGTATATGAGTGGATGGACTTAACTGAGTACAGGCAAGTAGGTGAGCATGAATTCATTTCTTCCTGCTGTTCACAATAGATGCTATGTGACCAGCTGTTTTAGTTCCTGCATTCACTTCCCTTTTATGGTGGACTGTAACATGAAATCGTGGGTTAAGTTCTTTTTGTCAAGTTTTTTAAATCAGAAAAACAGAAATGAAACTAGAATACTGGACATGGTCTCTGTGCTGCATAAATAAGCTGATACAAACAAACAAGCAAGCAATAGGACAATTTACTCTACAAGCTATCCTAACATGGTAAGAACTCTATTTTAAAGAACCAGAAAAGAAGACAGAACTGTTAAGTCATGTTTATTCACCTAACATTTAATAGCATGTTTATTTACTATAAAGTAAGGCTTTGGGACATTCTCTATAGATCAACAAGAGTGATATCACTGTCTCTTACTGGATCTTACATTGTTCTCCAATGACATTTCCCAGGTAAAACAACTTGTAGAATTAAAGGACTGAGTACAAGGAAATAATATATTTCCAAATCTGACACTCAGCAATATAAGACACATGTTGAGCTGCATCATGATGCTGCCTGATTCAACACACCCATCTTTGTCATTAATTACAGATACATACACATTTTTGTTTTTAGGATTATTTGGATGATAGTAAGTAGCATTAGCACAAGGTTTGAGTTCCTTCAATATGTGCAGTTTCAACTATTTTGACAAACATTTTTATTTTTTCTTTTAGAAAAGCACATTACAGAGCACTTATATGACCTTTCCAGCCCCATATTCACTAAATGGAATTTAGGAGATGTGCAAAAATCTAAACATTAGAGTAAAATACACAAAAAGGCTGTATAGTCATTTCAATAAAATATATTGTTAGCATTTAAAATTTTTTCACTGTAGGGTTGGAAGCCATTATCTAAGTCAAAAGTTCAGCGATCATGGCATCTTGTATTTTGTGTTTCATTCTAAAAGAAACTGAAACATGGTACATTGTCTGAATCACCACTACAGCAAAAACTAAGACCCTTAATGTTTTTCCTAGATAGTCAGCTAGGGATTGAGTAAAATTGCTGTGTCTCATCTGAATGACCCAAGCTCAAAGTATAGAGACACACTGTTCTCAGATCAAGAAAATGCAGCTTCCTATTTAGTAAATAGCAAGTGTTCTGTAAGACCACCTTGTCTATCTGAAAATTAGTTATAGACCTAATGAAGGAATGTGTACTACAAACTTGTAATAATAAAAACACAGGCATACTGATAAACGGAATCAAATTAGACACCCAGACATAAATCTACACACCTCTGAACACCTGATACTTTATAAAGAAGCTGAAAATACAAGGAAAAAGGACAGCATCTTCAACACATAGTACTGGTCAAACTGGAGCTGATTTTGTTATCATTATCACTGCATTTTGCTACCATACCTAAGATGCCCTTCTATTATAAAGTTGAGCAGGAAGATCTGACTCTTTGAAATGTGTTATTTAGAAGTAGCATAGTGAAGTTTCAGAAAATTTCATCTTTTTTCTACTGCCTCCATCTGATGTCAATATTTTGAAGTTGGAGAGATTATCTCCTTCTGCCTGTATGTCTTAACTCATTTAATTATCCCTGCAGGACTTTCTTAGTGAAGCAGGCTTTTAGAAAATAAATAATCTTTTGAAGTAGTGTATGAGTTATTTGACTAGAAATTCAACTTTTAGGAATCTATCCCACAAGATATGCTGTTTAATTAAGGAGTTACAGTGCCAGTGGAAAGAGCTGGAAATAGCCAAAATCTGTTAGTAGAGAAATGCGCATATGAACTTCCGTGCATTCATGCAATTGGATGTTTTGCAGCTATTTATATAAAACAAGTTTTATTTATCTGTGTGTTGACAGGAAACATCCTAAAGATACCTTAACAAACAGGTAAATTTCAGCTTATATTTAGTAAAAAACTCAATCACATCAAAATTAAAATACATCTGCATATAAATGAGAGCAATATATACAAACATTTGTATATCAAACCATGAATGCTCTTTTATTTGGGAAAAAGAAATAAAATAGGAATGAAGACAATAAGTAATTGTTTATTTCTACACTACTTTATTAATTTCTCTATATTAAGCCTATAATTATGTGTTTTCTGTATAATTTAAAATAAAACATTTTGAAAGACAGAAAATTAGCTATAGTTATAAGGCAATGCCTCTGTGGATAGAAACTGTATAGTGTAGTGTTTTGGGAACACATTATAAAATTTCTCAGATAATGCTGCCACAGAAAAGGTAAAATTAGTATAGGAATAGTCAAATTAGTACTTCGCTGTCCTTGGGTTTATGTACATTAACATACAAACAATTTGAGAGTGTTGTAGAGATGTCTCAGCAGGTAAAACCATTTGCTGCTCTTGCAGATAATCCAGGTTTAGTTTTCAGTATCCTCATCAGGTGGCCCAAATCACCTATACTCCAGTTCCAGAAAACGCAATTCCTCCTTCTCCTCCCTAAAGGCCCTTGCATGCATATGGTGTAAAGATGGACAAGCAGACAAGCACACAGACAAGCAGGCAAACACATACACACATATACACACACATGCATACACATTTTGAAACATAGCATTGACACATTGTATATTTATATTTTGACATATAAAATATGTCAAAAGATGCTACAGTGCTGTTATTGTTCATCTCTTTGCAAGTGAAAGAAAAACTCTGGTCAACGCAATCTAACATGAGTTCTCTAGAAAGGCAAGTACTGAACATAAATTATTTGGGCATTTTCACAAACTGGACTGGGTGTTTTTTTAATCCATGCTATCAGTTTCCCTCTCTCCGTATTTATTTTTCCTCTCTCCCTGTGTTTCTCTTTCCTGGAGCAGAAGTCAGAACACCTCCTGAAAAAAGAAAAAAGAGGCAACCCTTTGATAAGTGCCAGAAACTCCATCCTATGGAGTAGAGTCCTTGACTGAAAAAAAGCAGGAGACTTAGAAACTGAGCATCAGAATCCATCTGTCTTAGCATCCTAACTACAGATGTAATGTGAACAGGCACCTCATGTTTGTGTTGCCATGTCTTCCCTGCCATGATGGATTGTACCCACAAACTGAGCTAAAATAAACCCTGCTTTCCTTGACCTGTTTTTTTAGGGGGGGCAGGGGGAGGTTTATTAGAGAAATAATGAAAGTAATTAACATGGTGATATAATCATATTTTCATAATGTAAAACAAAGAATATCCATGGAAATGCAGTGGAGTAGGAGAAAGAAAAGACACAGAGACTACTGGGGCAGAAGGGACAGAATATAGAAATGTGTCATACAGGGCTGGAGTGGAAAGACATGTGATAAAAATAAAATGTTACTGAAGACTGTGTAGACTTAGACTATTCAGAGTGAATGAAGGGCAGAAGAGTTCACTGATTTGGCACACTCAGGCTTGCTGAGCATCCTGTGTGTTTGATATGACATCGATGTTCCTACATCCTACCTTTTCCCTTCAGCAAATGACATTAAACCTGAAAAAATATCATCGATTATGCTTCATATGACTTCCTAAAGATAGCATCTTAATGTCCAAAGTTTAAAAATCGCTTATATAACAGCACACATGAGTGCATTTGCATGAACACAAGCATGTACACATGCTTTCACATTTTTTGCAACAGGATCCTGTAATGAAGTTCAAACTAGCCTTGTGCTCAAGATTTTCTTATCTCAGTAACCCTTAACAATGAGTGTTCATATTACAGGTGTTCAGCACTATTCCAGGCAAAAATCCTTTGAAACTAGTGAGAATAAAATAATTCAGCCATCCTACAATCAAACAACCATTTTGACTAATTTCTAATCCAATTTTAAGGTGTAAAAGTAAAGTGCCCACTTGGTCTTCTTATTGAATAATGAGTACAGTATCCACACATGCATAAACAGTGCTCACATGGATGAATTCAACACGTGGAAATATTTCATTGATCTTTCCCCTTCTCTGTTTTTACTTAACCCATATATTTGTTTACTCAAACTTTAGAAATATAAATGTGTTCAAGTGGACTATAACAGCCTCATCAATGTTCAGGAAACAGACTCTATGCTAATACATCTTTCTTTCCAAAGTGAAAAAGCTGAGACACATCTGTGGGGTAACAAAGGTACACATTACAAATTCTATACTTGTCTAGACATAATCAAACCCATTTCAGAGTTGATGCTAAATGCTTCTAATTAAAGTAATTTAAGAAGTTTATAAAAATTCAAGAATGGTAGCAAAATGTTAACATTTAAAATCAAAATTCTTGTTCTCACCAGCCTCCACTTGGGTCTCCATAGTAACCAGAGCATTTATCAGCCTTATGCTATGTGATAATTGATAATGTTGATGTATGTAAAATAAAATAATGTCTTTATACATATAAAATTTACATACATGAACTGAAGAGTGGAACAGTTGTCTGAAAAAAAGTCTTCCTTCAGATTTCCTCCCACAGGATTCTGAAAAGTGAAACAATAGTGAGGAAGCAGGTCTTCATCAGGCTTGTTCCCCAAATGGTCTTTCTTCTCAGTGTCCATTCTTACTTTCTGTCTCCTAAACAAAAGTGATGCATCTTCCAAAGAGACTTTGACATTCCAGGGAATACTTCAGTGAACACAATGAACTGATAGAAGTTGAGTTGATTCTCACACAGGAGTAAGCCACCAAATTTGACATATGAATCTGCTACCAAAAGAAAAAATATTGCACAATTCCCTTAGACAGGGTAGACACTCTTCACACTTTATGCCATCTAACCTGAAGCACTGCCATCTTCAGCAATTATCTGAAGACAGCAGTCTGCAGAACAGTAAAACAAGTCCACATAAGAGCTTTATCTGAAGCTCACAGAGACTCCTTATGAATTAGAAATTAATCTGATTACAGAACTTTCCCAGTTTAGACCATCTACACTTTCTCACTGCAGTTTCTTACATGGTTATACAAAAGAAACATCTTGGAGGTCTTTCTCAACTTAAGAGTTGAAGACAGATAGTTATAGTTTTTCTTAGTTATGATAAAAGACAAATTAGATATAAAACTTTAGACTCACAAAGATAGGATAGGTGATAGTTTATTTTCCTTAATTTGCCAAATATAAATGGACTAGATATTGTAACTATATTTCTTGCTTGATAACTGTTTTGTGTATAAAATTTTCCTATGTTGAAGTTAAAACCTTCCTTTTTATTTAGTCAGAAAATGGGAGATGATTTATGATATCCTTCTGTATATTTTTTGCTTTTAATGGTTAATTAATAAATCTGTTTTAGCCAATGATTCAGCAAAATAAAGTCAGGCTGTTAATCTGAACAGACATAGAGAGAGATAGTAGGCAGAGTCAAAGAGATGCCATGTAGCTGTCGAAGAAAAAACTTGAACCTTTCTGGTAAGCCACAGCCTCTTGACAATTCACGGATTAATAGAAATGGATTAATTCAAGGTGTAAGAGCTAGCTACAAATATGCCTGAGTCATTGGCCTGACAGTTTTGTAATTGATACAGTTTCTGTGTGATTTTTCAGGTCTGGGCACCTGGGAAACAAACAAGCAGTATCTGCCTACAGTTAATTCAGAATACAAAAGGGTGATTAGGACTTTAAAGACAAAATCAGGAGTGCTGAGGAGTTCCATCCAGAGGGAACCTTCATCTGGCCATAGGTGGAGATAGAGACAGAGACCCACACTGGAGCACTGGACTGAGCTCCCAAGGTCCATATGAAGAGCAGAAGGAGGGAGAACATGAGCAAAGAAGTCAGGACCGCGAGGGGTGCGTCCACCCACTGAGACAGTGGGACTGATCTAATGGGAGATCACCAAGGCCAGCTGGACTGGGACTGATGGAGCATGTGATCAAACCGGACTCTCTGAATGTGGCTGACGGTGGAGGCTGACGGTGGAGGCTGACGGAGAAGCCAAGGACAGTGGCGTTGGGTTTTGATTCTACCATCAAAGTGGCATGGACGGGCTTTGTGGGAGTCTAGTCTGTTTGGATGCTCACCTTCCTGGACCTGGGGGAAACAGGGAGGACCTTGGACTTCTTATAGGGTAGGGAACCCTGACTGCTTCTTGGACTGGAGAAGGAGGGGGAGGGGGTGGAAGGAGGGGAGGGAAGTGTGAGGAGGGAAGGAGGTGGAAATTTTCAATAAAATAAATAAATTTTAAAAAAGTAAAATAAAAAATAAAAAAAGACAAAATCAGAACACTTAGAGGAGAGGGTCCAAAATACATCAAAAATTAGAAGTCACAGATATGATGATACTTTGTTGAGAGAAGTGATTTCTGAAAATTTTAGGAAAGAAATAAAAAGTTCAGATATTTTAATTGTGGTTTAAAAAAAAGGTCATCTGAAATAGGATTCTAGGCAAGGTATTCCCAGAAACAATGTATATTTTTTTCTAGAGAAAATTCAAGCAGAAGGCTCCAGCCTTCGGAATATGCAAAAGGTGTAGCAAAGCTGTCATTGGACTAAATGAATATAGATCAAACATTTATCACTGGGAATTGCCCTATCACACCTCTTTCAGGCCCTGTTATCAAATTTTGTTGAATCATTTTCAATCAGCATTGATAAAATTCATACAAACAGTGACTAAAAGACTTATAATATGTTAAAACCCCTACTATTCTGAATAACAGAACAGCTTCAGTAGATAAAAAAGTTTAGAGGGTACCACCAAATAAATATTTTGGCAGAGTTCTTTAAATAATCAAAGATTAAAGATAAAATATGAATAAATAACGTTGTAATTAAAAGTTTGGCTGACAGAGGTGTGGATGTATCAATAATTTCACTACTATTTTGGCATCCAAATTGCCTCTTTGGGAGATAAATATTCAGTTTCTAGTGATTGGAACTTTATCTCAGATAAAACAAAGTACAACATAGGTCAAATATATAGTGTGAAAAGAACATGTAGAGAAATTAAAGTCATATGTGGCTAACACAGCAATGAATTTGTAGGGATGTGATATGTTACAACAATGGAAAACACAGAGTAACATTTCTCCAATCTCAGAATCAAAGCATAAAATAAAGAATGTTTCTAAGAAAAATATTAATCATTTTAATTGAAACAGCCACTGACTGTTCAGGTTGTACATAAGCAGGGCACAACAGCACTAATCTTTCAAGGATACCAACAACCCTACTTTTAAAATGATTAACTGACATGTCTTATGGAATGATGGCTTTTGATATCAGAAAAATTACAGGCACTCGAACAGCTTCAGTAAATGTTCAACATTTTGAAGAACCAACCAGTTCCAGTAGCTCTCTTATATTTGTCATTAAAAAGAAATCTGGAAAATAGAGAAAGGCAATGTGTCTGAGAGCCATTAATAAGTTGATCCAGCCAAAGGGCTCTTTAGTGCCTAGAATTCCCCTACCTTCTTTATTGCCAAAGGGATGGTCTATTATAGTGTGCAGTGGAATAATCCTCTTGTAAACTGTAAAACTTTGTCACTCAAATTGCTTTAATAAAACACTGATTGGCCAGTAGCCAAGCAGGAAGTGCAGGTTGGATGACCAAACTAAGGATGAATAGAAAAACAGAGGCAATGTCAGGAGTCACCAGTCAGAGAGAGAGAGAGCAGGAGATGAATTGCCATACTATTAAAGAAATCACCACATTGCAGAGCATAAATGGGAAATAAGGGTTAACTTAAAATGTAAGAGTTAGCTAGTAACAAGCCTGACCAATCGACTCAGCATTTACATATAATATTATGTCTCAGTATGTTTATTTGGGAGTTACTGGCAGGACAGAAACTTCCACTTTCATATGGCACCCAAAACTGAATATTTTCATTGTGTTCTGATAAATAAAGCTTGCTTGGAGTTAGAGAACAAAGCCAGCCACCAGCTGGCCACAGAGGTTTGGAGAACTGTAGAGAGAGGACAGGAAGTATTAAGTCAGGGCTGAGGCAGGACCTCAGGCCTTTCCATCATAGGGACCAAAGAGGTAGGAAGCAAATGTGGCTGCTCCCCTGCCTTCTAATCTTTCACATTTTTATCCCAATATCTGCCTCCTGGTTCTTATTGATTAGATTAGATTTATGCTTTAGTAATGATTTAAATGTCTGCTTTTTTACTATACCTTTAAAAGAAAAATTGGACTTTACAGTGCTCATTTATAATAATTTATAATAATTCCCATCCTGTTAGAAAGCACCAGTGGAGTCTTGACACAAGGAATGTTAAATAGCCCCACCTTGTGTCGATATTTTGTACAACAACCATTGAAAATCCAAGCAGTTTTCTCAACGTATAATTTACAATTATATGGATTACGTCTTACTAACTGATTCAGATGCAAATACTTTAGAAAAAATATTTGAAGAAGGGAAGAAATGTTTACCTTGTTTGGGATTGCAAATTGCACCCAAAAGAACTACAAACTGGAGATTTTATTAATTACATAGGGTATAAAATAGGTTTATAAAAATTCAGCCACAGAAATTACAAATCAGGAGAGATAAATTATGAACTCTCAAAGACTTTCAGATCTTGCTGGGAGATATTAATGAGCTATGGACAACAACTATAAATGATATTATGTCAATCCTAGCTATACCAGTTATTCTTTTATTTTTCAATTTTTAACCATTCATTGTGGAACCATACAGTGTTTTAACTCCCTGAATCATAATATTTCCAGTTCTTAACATGAGAAAATTGTTTTTTTTTAATCAAAAACAGATCTGGTGAGGTCTCAGTTGGCTCACAGCAGCATCTATAGCAATGACAGGTGTGGGGGGAAAGGTTAGTCAACTGAAGCAATGGCAGTCGGCTGTGGGAGAGGGCCATAGGTTGTGTGCTTGAACAACCAGACTAGTATGATAGGTCCTGGGGTCATACCAGACTGCTGTTACATTGCACACGCTTGCTTGAGGTCACCTGTAACTTCTCGCGTGTAATTAGGGGCTGAGGGTGTGTGGTGTGGCAGCGGCAGTGGAAGCCCGAGTGGGTGGGGGCAGGTTCTGAAACGGCCCAGATTACCCAGCTGTAGCCTGAAGAGGAGGTCTACGGAATTTTGTAACCCACAGGGAAAGAGAGCAAGCTGCCTGAAAAATAGACATAAGGCAATGTGCAGGAGAAATATGTGTATCAGGAAGCCAGGGCACTGAGGCCTTCGGTGGTGTGTGGATGCAATGCAGTTTGGGGCCAGGATGAGGTTTCTACAGGAAGATTGCAACAGGAAAACCCCAAAATTCATGGGGAGGATATTCAAGGAGTTGGAGAAGGTTGACCCAACGGTGTTTGTGGTGATAGGGAGAGGAGAGCTTCACGCCCCACATTGAGCATCAGCTTAAGCGTTTACTTATACTGTTCTAAAATAAAATGTGGAATGAGATATCAGGGTAAAATCCTGATTTAGTGGAGAAGCAACCAGTAGCCTTCTCTCTCTCTCTCTCTCTCTCTCTCTCTCTCTCTCTCTCTCTCTCT
>NC_022022.1:41686905-41693386 GCF_000317375.1 Microtus ochrogaster | reverse complement strand
TCTCTCTCTCTCTCTCTCTCTCTCTCTCTCTCTCTCTCTCTCTCTCCTCTCTCTCATCTAAAATGCCTGTGATTCTTTTGAAGCCACTTTGTACTATTTCCTTAGTCTTTCTATATGTATCCTCGGCCCTCCAATCTCTATGGCTAATTCTGGTCAGCCAATGGCTAATTTCATCCCATAATTCAATGTTAAACTTTGTTGTCAGTCTTAGAGTGTCAGTAAGAACAAGAAAATCACAACATTGTACTCTGGATGAACTTAACTAATTGTGGTCCTTTAACTTCAAAGAGAGCTTCTGTATATGGCATATTTAAAATACTTAAGTTTTCTTCAGGGACCTACATCTATTTATGACAGTGACCTTTGACATCTCTAAGAAAACGATGGTGCGCTGCAACAAGAAATCCACCTAGATTGTGGTGATGCCTTTAAGCTGACAAACATCACCCAGCATCAGCTTTGGACCACAAACTGGGCATCATGATGCAAAAACATTCTTACAGAAAAAGCAAAAAGGAAATGTTGTAACAATACAGGAAAATAAGCTTCTTTCTAGCAAAGAATTCTAAAATCAAATTCATTGCAGGAGACAATATATAGAAGACCCTAGTGCATGTAAATAACAATGCTCTCAACACAGTGGGCCACAGTATCCCAAATGAACTGTAAATAACTGAGTCTTATACCTGTCATTGTACAAATTTGGTTCATAGTACATTCATTGCAACTTGGTGTTTGTAATTTGTTTAATAGACAATCAGGAGTAAGATTAGCAAATAGCCTCCTGGTGATTCAATCAGCTGCAAAGTTAGGATTTCTATTGGTTCTATGCTTAATATATGCTTTCCTAAATATGATTTTCAGGTGGTCTTTTAATCATAGATATAAGATCATACTTGTATCATTTACCTTGTTCATCTCTGAAGAATAGCTGAGCAAAGCATTTCATGGGAAGGATTCATTTTAGGTAGATCACACTCTCACAATGAGGAAAGCACCATATTTGAAGAGGCTTACTCTTAGCTGGTAAGTGTTTGTGGTGTGGCTGGCTATAAATCTGCAGATTAAGAAATGGGAACGTTGGAATATGTGTATGTATATATATACATATATGTGTATATATATGTATGTATGTATATATATATATATATATATATATATCCTTCAAAGTTCTGCTGACAGTGATCTGCCTCTACTGACCATGCTTCACATTCCAAGGTTTCCACAATCACTACAAAACACTAGTAACTAGGGAACAAGTGGTGAATATATGAAGCTGTCAGGACATTTCACATACATACCATTACACAGGTGTTCATTGTTATTTACTGCAATCAACTGAAAATTAGTACATCCAATCTGCAGTTCATGGGGGTTATGTGTCCAGGATAGCTATGGATGTAGCCCAACCCAACACTATAAAATTTCACAAAACATTATGAGATATTTTATATGTGATTTTTGTAACCCAATTACATGGTTCTTGAAAGTGCACTTTATAGATGAAAATGCTGCATCACACTGTGAACAAAAACACTTAATACAATGTAAGAAAAAATCAGGGTCTTTTCTACTTGTTCTAGGATTTTAAAGGTAGTTACAGACTCTTAATCCCCAGTATCTATCCATGCAATTTTACAGTATTTATTTAAAAAATTAATTCAGTCTGAGAGGAATCCAGTTATCTCTACCTATACATTTTTCACTTGCCATCCTCCTGCTCTTCTTTAGTGAGCAAACCACACACTACCGTGCAGAAATACTCCTGAAGCATTCATTTCTTTAGGCTAGAAGTATTTACATGGGAAAAGAAATATACACTAAGAAACTCACTATTATACTTGGAACATTCCCAAAGACTCACACATGGTGCCATTCTATACCTTTCCATACCTCATAGACAGAAAGAAACAAAGGAACTGATAAAATTATGCAAGTAATAAGAGTGACTTAGCAGTCAATGTTTTAAAGACCCAGACAACTGAAGTAAAATAAGTAAGAAACAGTCAGTGCCTGTGGTTTGACTATCAACAGTGATAAGAAAAGAGAATGCCCACATTTGGAAATACATAAATTATTTTAATAAATTTCAGGATGATATGGAAGCTTTACTTATCTTTTTTTTTTTTTTTTTTTGGTTTTTCGAGACAGGGTTTCTCCGTGGCTTTGGAGCCTGTCCTGGAACTAGCTCTGTAGACCAGGCTGGTCTCGAACTCACAGAGATCCGCCTGCCTCTGCCTCCCGAGTGCTGGGATTAAAGGCGTGCGCCACCACCGCCCGGCTAGCTTTACTTATCTTAAACAATTAAAACTGCATTTACTCTTTTCACAGTGTTGCTCACAAAGTAAACTGGTTTTCAATCACCTGTCTGTAAAATAGGTGAGACAAAGTTGATTTTCTATTTCTAAAAATCTATTATTCATGGAAGGGGAGGGAAAAGGGAGGCAGGGAGGAGGCGGAAATTTTTAATAAAAAAATCTATTATTTAATATCATCTATTAGACAAAATACTATAAATTATTGCTATCTGAAGAATTACATGAGATAAACCCTGGAAAAGCATGCAGATCAGCAATTTCTTTCCACTCACCAAATCTATTTATTTTTGCTCTTTTGAGAAGTTTGTTCTCACATATAAAAGCAAAGGACATTAGAATTACTGCCATTTGAAAAAAAACACTGGTTTTTTTTTTCATTTCAAGAGCAGAAATATACATATAACAAAATTGCTCTTGATTAAGATATGGTGTTTGTGCAGCTCATTTAAAAATGTAATATATAATTAAGAAATACAGGTTAATAGATAATCATTTATAATAGTCAAGCTTATAGTCATGTTAGTTAGATTTTCTAGATGTACAGAGATGTATTTCAGATAGGTATTCTTCAAACCTTTAAGTTAGGATTTTTCATGACAGAGATACATCTGCTCCTGGCAGCACCAATTACTTCAAGAGAAAGATGGCATTGAAGAGGCTCCTTATGGAGTTGGTTAGCCATTTGAGCAAGAAACTCCTCTTGCCTGAACTGATTGATGAACTGGACATGCAGGACCTGCCGAGAAATGGTTACTGAACTTGCCAAAAATTGAGATGGTCCTTCAGCATTCCGAATTCAGGAAAGAGTCTGTCAGACATTGTGCTGGTTTCCAGTGATGGATAGTCTCTCCACATGATGCAGCAATCTTAATACTCTGTGAGAGAGGGACCCTGTAGCTGAGCTCTACTCTGCTCCCCAAAGGAGTTTCCAGGCAGAGGTATCTGAAAGGTTTTTACGCCCTGACAAACCTCTCCACCGGTGCAATAATCCAAATCAGACCCAATCAAACCAAATTAGAAAATGCCCAGGTTTAGAGGCTGCCAGCACTCCCAGGGAGGGCATTCCCGGGGGAAAGGAAGACTGAGAAGACCATCTGTTTGTTCTCTGGGGGGCAGTTTAAATAATCTGTGGGAGTGGTCTTGACCCTCTCTAGGGAGGGATCACCATTTGGCAGGCTTTCTTGGAGGTGGAGTCTGGACTGAGGCAACTCCCAGCGAAGGGGGCTTGGCACGGAAAGTTCCAGCCAAACATTCCAGACTCTTTGAATATAACAATGTCAGCGGCTGGGGTGAAGCTTCCAACCAAACATCTCAGACTCTTTGGGTATAGGGGGTGCCAGCTGAAGCCTGGTTACTTTCTGAGGGCATGAGACAATGTAGAAGATATTTACATTATGATTCAGAACAGTAGCAACATTATAGTTATGAAGTAGCAAAAAAAATAACTTTATTTTTGGAGGTCAACATGATGTGAAAAATTTTATTAAAGGGTTGCAACGTTAGAAAGGTTGAGAAAAACTGTTCTAGGGCATGAAAAGTTGAGAGCACAACAGAAAATGCAAATTACTGACAGCACAGATTATTTTCTTCTGTCAGTATGTACATAATATTGAATTCTTTTATTATTTTATTTCTTCCTTCACTGAGGGAAAACTTGTTGAGACTTCTTAGGTAAATTCAAGCCTGTACCTGAATGACCTATTAAAAGTGTACTTTTTGGGCTCTCCCTGTAACCAGTTATAACACCTTACTCATTTTCTTACTAATTAGTAGCATAAAAATTATTGAAATGCTTATTTCCTATTTTCTGGAGACATGATCTTAGACTTTGTTTGTTTGTTTTTAATTATCTCTTAACGCTGAATTGGGAGTAGTCTCATATCCTTCTAGAAATGTCACCAATGCCTCGCAAAGACTTTCTTCCAACCTACAAATTTTGGTAGCAGAAAAAGGATGTGCTTCATGATTCTCATAAAGTATACTTTGCTCTGTTAGTCTATTTATGAAGTACACTAATTCTTATAGATGTTCAATATTATGAAACTTTATTCCACATATTTAGAGAGACAACTGGAATCAAAACATTTTCATAATGCACCATCTATGTTCTTGGTCACCACTGTTCCTTCCAATTCCACCAAGCAATAGTTACAAGAAAACAAAGGATTCTGCCTTCCAGGGTCTTGATTCTTAAAAAGAATTTATGTGTTTTACTCCTCCAGAGACTTCCCTGTGCCTATCACTCAGAAAATCTTTTCTGAAGTTTCCCACCCAGACGCCAGATGCTGACAGCATGAAACTTCTCCCAGACAAACTGATTCCTTCCAGGGTGCAGTCCCTGGAACTCAGCTCCTCTTTGCAACTTACATTCTTTACAGAAGTTAAGCCTTCTGTCTTCCTGCCCCATAGTCTCCAAGTTACATGTTTCCTACCTTCGTTGAAGGGCATAAAGCTTCTGTACTCATTTATAACATAGGGAACAGATGGGGCTGGCTTGTTTTGCAAAGACAACTAGTTATCTTATAAGTGCAGATGGAGCAAGTAGCACAATTTTTACCAAAGAGCTGGGTTCTGAGGATGCCAGATGGTTTCATTAAAAGGAAAAAAAAAAATAAGGCTGTCTGCCAGATTCACAGCAGGGATTGCCTTGCTCTTTGGAGTATGGACAACCATAAAGAACTAAGTAACCCTGCTATTCATTTGTAGCATGAATAATAAAAACCCAGAGACACATAGTGGGATTCAACTTCTAGATCAGAAAAGCAAAGCAACCAACTGTTAGAGAGACCTTTTTACCTCTACCAAATCATCATGCTATAGGGGCGAGATCCTGTTTCCATAAAACCTAAGGCTCCACGATTCACTGAATTCCTCTCTCTTCCTCTTTATATTCCTCTCTCCACCCAGCCATATTGCTCGCGTCTCCACCTCCCAGTGCTGGGATTAAAGGCGTGCAATCCCAAGTGTTGGTATCACTTTTGTGTGAACTCTCTCTTTTAGACTGATTCAATCTTGTGTAGTCCAGGGTGGCCTCGGACTCGCAGAGATCTGTCTGCTTCTGTCCCCTGGGATTAAACATGTGTGTCACCACTTCCTGACCTGTATGATTGACTAGTATGGCTACTCTACCCCCTGATCTTCAGGCAAATTTTATTTATTAAATCATAAATAATGTATGACTATATTCATTTCCTATTTTATCTCTCCAATACATAGCCCTTTTGCATGTTTAAAAAAATAACTGGAAAGACTGGGACTACCAATAAAGTAGAAAACTGAGAAGAACTGTTTGTCCATAACACAGATGCTGTCAGAAGTCCATTTTTAAAAGATAAGATTTCACTTTTGAAATGGAACACTGATTCAAAGTAAAGAGAAAGTGTTCTCTGTTTTGTTCATCGTCAAAGGCCAACATTGGTATTCAACAGCTTCCTTGCCAGTCTGCTTTAGAAGCCGAACTGGCATGGGCTATCCTCAATCTTGTTCAGTATCCAAACCTGTATCGCTGATATCTCTAGGTTAATTTCACTCAAAGTACCAAGTCAATTGGTCTGGAAAGTAAAAAAGAAAATTCTTTAAAGAAAATCACCTTTCCCAAACTCCACGTGGTTTATTAAGCATCTGAGCCCACTGACTATCTTAATCATCCTGGAAAGGCAAACATCTGAACACTCTGAGGATAAGTCCTTTAAGGATGGTACTGGAGAGAGATATCCAATCATCAACATCCCTATCCTGAATAATCTACTAATGTTTAGCTTGAATAATCAAATAATAATTCTCCAGATTGCTTTTCATAGCCTCTGGACCAAGCATATAAGTGTGACAGAGAAGACTGACATATGTTGGGTCATGAACATAATAACCATGTTCTAGAATAGTCACCAAAGATGGCTTCCATACTGCCTTGCCTTTCTTTCCCTTCTTGACATTGTAGGCCCATTTAAATAAAATGTTTTAGAATCAACACATGAGCAACTATATTGTACCTCTAGAGTTCCACACAGTAGACTTCATATGTTTGGCAAACCATCACACTATACTAGGGAGTTAGCATGATACAGCTCTGTGTAGTCATCACAATACCAACTCTATAGGGAGGCATCTATATATGACTCATGTAGGCGTAAGTCACAAACAATGCCACAGCAGTTTGGAATTAT
>NC_022022.1:41653891-41678858 GCF_000317375.1 Microtus ochrogaster | reverse complement strand
CTTTCCATTTCCAGGCATTTGTCCATGATAAATTGCTGCTTTTTTAAAGGGAGAGAGACCACGCCCCAATGGGCGGGTATCTCAGCGGCTATAGGCTGGAGGAGCGGAAGGACCTCCCACAACAGACTCACAGGTCTACATCACTTTATGCCTGCTATATGAACTATTTTTAGTTATGATATGAGGGTTACTATATTTATAACTGTTTAGAGGTACTATTATAATTTATTGATTTTATAAAAATATATAACATAAAGCTATATTATAATTTATTTTTCAGGTAAAGAGAGCAAGCATAAAACAAATGCTGGTCAAATGAAGAATTCACTTAAAGTGTTCATATGTTTATAGAGAGGCAATAATAGACCTGTTAGAATTAAAAACTACTGATTTATGTTTCATAGTCAAAGTCATTTTATAATAATAAAATTTGATCTCTGTACCCATATTTTAATTTTCTTACAATATTTCAGAACTGTTATACAGAAACTACATTCTTTGAGGAATTGTTCTGGTCTATTGCGTTTAAGCTCTGGAATGACAACATTCTTGTCGTGCCTTAAAGAAACCTCATTCAAGTTTATGTTTTAGCAAGCTGCTGCCATAGAATAAAACACTGGACCCTAAGCCCCCAAGGCTCCACTCAGGAATGTCTGTGTCCTTTATATTATTGAGGCATTGGCCCAATGCTTGCCAGTATTAGAAATTTCACAATAAGGGATTTACCTTTCCTGCATTTCCTAACAATCTCTTCTTTTTACCTACGTTGTTGCCACCCTTATCTTGCCCCATACACTTCACCAGCAGAATATTCCGTTTCCTCTGTCCTAACCTCATTCTTCAACTCCCATTCTCCTTTGGTGCTAATGACACTAGGTGGATCTCTTTACCTTATTTTAAGTGCTGTGTATACGTTTCTAAATCATTTCTATAAGCTTAATACCGGTCCAGGCAAAAATGAAATGCCAGAGAGGACTTTGTAAATTTATAAAAATAAAGGAAGTTATAAGATGGTAGTTTTGCAGCCCAGCTTTTGAAAAAGGGAAGTGTCATTTAATTTCAAAAGCTTCTTTTAAACAAAACAAGTCAGAAACAGGTTAGTTTGAGGCATTTTTTATTGCTTTATAAATAATACCATTTAAAATGTCTACTTTCTCCCCTCCTCCCATTTCCATCCCACTTCCCAATTCACCTTCCCCACTCCCCCTCCAGTCCTAAGAGAGGGCAGGGTACCCTGCCCTGTGGGAAGTCCAAGACCCTCCACCCTCCATCCAGGCTTAGGAAGGTATACATCCAAATAGACTAGGATCCCAAAAAGCCAGTACATGCAGTAGAGACAAATCTAAGTGCTATTATCATTGGCTTCTCAGTTGGCCCCCATTGTCAGCCACATTCAGTGGGTCCAGTTTGATCCCATGCTTGTTCAGTCCAGTCCAGCTGGATTTGGTGAGCTCCCATTACATCAGGCACACTGTCTCAGTGAGTGGACAAACCCCTTGTGGTCCTGACTTCCTTGCTCATATTCTCCCTCCTTCTGCTCTTCAACTGGACTTGGAAGCTCAGTCCAGTGCTCACATGTGGGTCTCTGTCTCTATCTCCATCCATCTCCAGATGAAGGTTCTATGGTGATATTCAAGATAGTCATCAGTCTGACTACAGGACAAGGCCAGTTCAGGCACCCTCTCTTCCATTGCCCAGGGTCCTAGCTGGAGACATCTATAGAACATTCCACCCAAACAGGAAAAAATATACTTTCTTCTCAACATCTCATGGAACCTTCTCAAAAATTGACCACATTCGGTAACAAAGCAAACATCCACAGATACAAAAAAAAAAAAATTGGAGTAACCACCTGTGTCTTATTGGATCACCATGGAGTAAAGTTAGAATTTAACAACAATTCCACCCCAGAAAGCCTACAAAATCATGGAAACTGAACAGTCAACTACTGAACCACCCCTGGGTCAAGGAAGAAATAAAGAAAGAAATTAAAATCTTCCTTGAATGCAATGAAAATGAAGACACAACATACCCAAACCTATGGAACGCTATGAAAGCAGTGCTAAGAGGAAAGTTCATAGCACTAACTGCCCACATAAAGAAAACAGAGAAAGCTCACATTTCAGCACACCTGAAAGCTCTAGAGAAAAAAAAAAGAAGACTCACCCAGGAAGAGTAGACAACTGAAGATAATCAAACTGAGGGCTGAAATCAACAATATAGAAACACAGAAAACAATCCAAAGAATCAATGAAACAAAGAGCTGGTTCTTTGAGAAAATCAACAAGATTGAAAAACCCCTATCCAGACTAATCAAAAGGCAGAGAGAGAACACTCAAATTAACAAGAGAAGAAATGAAAAGGAGTACATAACAACAGACACTGAGAAAATTCAGAGAATCATTAGGTCTTACTACAAAAGCCTGTATGCCACAAAATTGGAAGATGTAAAAGAAATGGACATTTTTTAGATAAATACAATAAATACCATAAAAATTAAATCTAGACCAGGTGAACAATTTAAATAGAACTATAAGTCATCAAGGAAATAGAAGCTGTCGTCAAAGCCCTCCCAACCAAAGAAAGCTCAGGACCTGATCGTTTTAGTGCAGAATTCTACCAGAACTTCTAAGAAGAGCTAATCTCTATACTCCTTAATGTGTTCCACATAATAGAAACAGAAGACTCACTACCAAACTCTTTTTATAAAGCTACAGTTACCCTGATACCAAAACCACACAAAAACCCAACCAAGAAAGAGAATTATAGACCAGTCTCACTCATGAACATTGATGCAAAATTTCTCAATAAAATATTGGCAAACCAAATCCAAGAACACATCAAAAAAATCATTTATTATGATCAAGTAGGCTTCATCCCAGAGATGCAGGGCTGGTTCAACATATGAAAATCTATCAATGTAATCCATCATATAAACAAACTGAAAGTAAAAGAACCATACGATCATTTCATTAGATGCTGAAAAAGCATTTGACAAAATTCAACACCCCTTTATGACAAAAGTCTTGGAGAGATTAGGGATACAAGGATCATATATAAATATACTAAAAGCAGTATACAGCAAGCCAACAGCTAATATCAAATTAAATGGAGAGAAACTCAAATGATTCCACTAAAATCAGGAGCAAGACAAGGCTGTCTACTCTCTCCATATCTCTTCAAATAGTGCTTGAAGTTATAGCAGTAGCAATAAGACAACATAAGGAGATCAAGGAGAAAAATGCCTGAAGTTGTACATATGAGAAAAGGGAGGTACTGAAATAAGTTCAAGTACATGAAGAGTCACAGTAAATCCAAATAAGCTACAGATATCAATTTAAAACAACTTTAATATTTAAAAGAATTTAATGTTTAAATGCACTCCCTGACATTTAAGAGTTTTCAAGAACTTATAAACAAAAATATTTCTAAATATAGAGGTTGAAAAAGATAACAGGAAAAAGAACAGAAAGATAATATCATTAAAAAAGCAGATTTTAAGAAAAATAGCTCTTTGGGGTTTAGCAAAACACTATATGAAGGTAAGTGATTCAGTTCGTTTAGAAAATATATTAAGTCCACTGGATTAATATAATAAGTAGCCTCATGATGTGGGATTTCCCTCTGTATGTTGTAAATACCATTTGCTAGTAAAGAAACTGCTTAGGGCCTCTTGCAGTGCAAATAGGGCAATGTGGGAATTCCAAGCAGAAAGATGAAGAGAGAGTAGGTGAAACCTAAGAGATGTCATGTAGCTGCTTCAGGAGACAGACGCACTGGAACCTTACCAGTAAACCATGAGCCTCGCAGTAAATTGTAAAATAATAGAAATGGGTTAATTAAAGTTGTAAAAACTAGCTATAAATATGCTTAAGCCATTGGCCAAACAATATTGCAACTAATACAGTTTCTGTGTGATTATTTCAGCTAGGCAGCTGGGAAGTGAACGAGCAGCCTCTGACAACAGCCTCAAACTAAGAATTTTTAATGAACTTAAAGGAAATGGAAAAAGTGTAGTATTAGGATGGAAAATTCTAAGACAACTATCATAATTTAATTCAAAACAATAAACAAATATAAGACAAATTAAACATAGAAGTTTCAATGGCTGGACATAAGATTTGTTTTTATGTTCAACAGTTAAATGATATTCAAATTTGTAAATGAACTTCAATAAGTTGACTAATTACTAGATGGCATAAAGAAAGTATTCATGAATTAAATCACACAACTTTCCTAGTAATAGAGAAAAAACATAAATTTTATGAAAATCTATAATTACTCTAACTTGGAATACAAAATCCCCCTGTAAAATCATTTATGACTCAATGAAGAAGGCATAATGAAAAGGTATAAAACTGAATAAAATGAAAATATGACAAATTAAATTTTATCAGACACATATAATATGTTGGGAATTTTTAGACATTAGAAGAGGAAGACTTGTAACAAAAGAAAAATGAAGAAAATTTGTGTGGCCAGGTTATTGATAAAGGATAATTTAGAAAAAGTATTAATGTAGTTGTTATCACACAGTTTGGTAATTTTAGCTATTGAGTGTTTCAGAAGCACTGAAGTTAAGCTATTTAGTACATTTGCTAGAGGCAAATAAAGACCAAAAACCTAAAAACTCAAATAATATTAAAAACCAATCTGTGCATAATGGTCATTTTAACGGCAAGCAGCTGTAACAAAAACATGGTTTTTTTTTTTAAGACCTGGCAGTGTTGGCGCATGTCTTTAATCCCAGCACTTAGGCGATAGAGGCAGGCAGGCAAATCTCTGTGAGGTCAAGGCCAGCCTTATTTATAAGAGCTAGTTCCAGGATAGGCTCCAATGCTACAAAGCAATCCTGTCTCAAAAACAAAACAAAACAAAATACCAAAACCAAAGCCAAAACAAAACAAAAACCATGACTTTTTTTAAAGTGCCAGAACACACATATATGCATGCACATGTGCACACAATCCCACACACACTTCTCTCTTGTTTCATTGATTTTGAACAGGATGCAATAGCTATTAAACAAAGTCTAGTGGGATTAATTCTCAAGTAATGGAGGGCAATCTAATAAAACTGCCAGTTAAATATGATACAGGCACCTCTGTAGTGGCACTATGCCCAGGTTTTTTTTATTATTATTACTAAATGTACTTGATTCTCAGTGGACAGAAGAAAGTGGCTTATATTTAATAGTGTCAACTGATTTTCTCCCCTGTGCTAAATGTTTCTCCTTTACACAGGTATTTCTGAATCTTCAGAGGTATCTTTAGGAAACAAGAAATGTAAATAAACAAGAAAACTAAATAAACAAGAAGTAAACAAAGACACATACTGCATCTTAGACACAGACAGGCAGTCTTGCTGTGAAATTCTAAATTACCCCAAATTCTTCATCTAGGAAAGTCTGTATACTAGGTCTTTGTTTTCTCCTACCTGTAATGTTAACATAAAGTGACAATCTAGTAAAGTCAGGTGTTAAATCTGATCAGGGATATAGGGAGAAAGTAGGCAGAGTCAGGGGGATGCCATGTAGCTGCTGATGGAGAAAGTCACCAGTCATCAGCCAGAAACAACAGTAGGCCAGAGCCTTATGTTGATACACAGAATAATAGAAATAGGTTAATTTAAGATGTAAGAGTTGGCTAGAAATATGGCTAAGCTATTGGCCAAACTATGTTGTAATTAATATAGTTTCTGTGATATTATTTGTGTCTGGACATTCAGGAAAGAAATGAATGAGCAGTCTCTACCTACAGTATTTCTTCAGAGAACACATAAGTATTACTGTGAACATGAAGAAGGTTTTGGTGATCTAGATAGATGAAACCATATGCAGCTTTCCCTTAAGCCAAAACCTAATTCAGAATGGGAGCCTTATTCTTCTGGTCTTTGAAAGCTAACAAAAGTATTAACAGTACAGAGAAACGGCAGAAACTAGCAGAGTATGGCTGAGGAATAGTAAGATCACAGACAATCTCCATAACACTAAGCATAAAGTAAATTAGAAGGTGGTGATGTTGAAGCTGTAGCAAGTGATCCAGAGATTGAGGAGAATAACATTGCATAAAATAAAACAAAACACAAGGTACCAAACTGGTGAGAAGCCCATGCTTGCCTTCAAAGCTTCCAAAGACAAGACAAGGACTGACATTATTAATGCTATTAGTTGAAACCTGTAGCACACCGCGCCCCCGTGTCTGCGCTCTGTGCGCTGGCACCCAGTTACTGAGCTTCGAGGCTGGAGGCTGAGAGACAGACGCAGAGATAGACTGACACACGCAGCTCCGAACACTGGTTCAGAAAGCCCATCTTTATTAACAGCATGTAGACTTAAATACACTTCAGTCAATGGTCAACAGGTGATCCTCTGATCCTCTAACTAGGCACAGCTTCTAGTAACTTATATTAGAAGGTTCTAGGAGGGAAAAGCAACTGAAAGCCAGGACTCATTAATCCCAAAAGAAACCAATGCTCAATACTATTTTCAACGTTCTAGAACTATTAATAATTAGGGTAAATATGTCCTAACCATAAGCTATAAATGTGAAAGCAAACCTTGCATAGTAATGCATTTCTTTATTGTTTGTTTGTTGTATTGATATCTTCAGCTCAAAATAGAATTCTTTAAACGTATCACTGCATGTAAATCTTGCATTTTGTCACCCAGGAACCCTTATGGACACTTACACTGAGGTTAAAACTAGTTTCATAATATAAGATTAACATAATATCGATTCTGCTGACTATTCACTAAGGAGTGATGTCAGCTTAAGTTTCATTATTTACCAAATACAATTTTTAAGGCATGGCTGTTATAAATAGTGATTCTGCTGGGAAAACCTAAGCAAAACAAATTGCAAAACTTTTTTAAAGTATTCACAACCCTAGATTCATTAAGGACATTTGTGATTCAAGAGAGGAGATCAAAGTATCAACATAAACAGGAGTTTTGAAAAAACCTTGTTCTAGACTTTATGGATTACTGTGAGGGCTGCAGCATTCAGTGGAGGCAGTAATTTCAGGTACAGTGCCTACTAAGAGAACTAAAATTTTAAAAGGAGTCTGTGCCAATAAATATGAAAAAGTGCTCAAAATCCTTATCCAAGGGGAAATGAAAATCAACATTGCAGAAATTCAATATCACCTCAGTCAGAGTGGCTCTCATTAAGAGGGCAAACAACAACAGATGTTAGTGAGGATCTAAGGAACCGTGAACCCTTTACCATCGCTGGTGGGGATATAATTAATATAGCCAGCATGAGTACGAATAAGGAACTACCACTTGATCCATTTCAACACACCTAGCTATACGTTTGAAAGAAATGAAGAAAGCATACCACACCTCTGAGGACACATTTGGCATTGCACTACTCACAACAGTTAAAATATAGAGAGAAGCTAGATATCCCTTTAATGTATGAGTAGATTACAAAAGAATAGATCACACAATACACTGTGTTACTTACCATAAGTAAGAATAAATTCCTGTCATTTAAAGCAAAATGTTTGTAATTTTAAATCATCCTGTTAAATTAAATAAGCCAGACACAAAATGATGAACATTACATGTTTTCATTTGATATAAAAAGACTTTTTAAGTAGGGGAGAGATTAATAAAGAAGGAGGGGACCTGGAAAAGTGGAGAGAGAAAAAAGATGAGGCAGTAGAAAGAAAGAAGGATAAATTCAGAAACTAATTTTCACTGTTAATATGTACTAATGGCTATTATAATAAAGAGAAGAGAAGCTGAAATCAGCCTTAAGTTTCAGTTTTCAAATAAAATTTCTTGCCTACTTCTTACAGTGTGATATAGATAAAATTTTTATATATACCAAAATACAGGTAAACAAAATAGTGTGATAATAACTTTATGTCAGTGTCTAGATCTATGAAGAGGGTCTATGAAATAAGTTAGCTTTCTAAGAACCATAATTCTGGCACAGAGTGAACTAATACTAATTTTTGCCTACATATAAGTGGTCTTAAGCTAAATAATGTGTGAATAATAATAATAATAATAATTGGGTTTTCAAGACATTTTTTTGTACTTCCCTGACTGTCCTAAAACTTGTTCTGTAGACCAGGCTGGCCTTGAGCTTGCAGAGATCCCCCTGCCTCTTACTTCTGATTACTGGAATTAAAGACATGTGCCACCACTACGTGGCTATTATCATTATTATTATTATTATTATTATTATTATTATTATTATTATTATTATTATTATTATTATTTCACACTACTTATGAAAATTGAAGAATAAATATAGTAAATGTCCAAAGTCATTCACTGATCTAGGACATCTGTGAAGGAACGTAGAATTTATATTGGCTCCACTTCCTTGCCTTCCTGCTACCTATTATTCCAAAGTGCTTAAAGCATTACCTTAGTATTAATGTACTTTGCTTCAGAGGTAGTGGTTCAGGAAGAGAATACTGTACAAGAATTATATTCCCTTTGAATTTGAAAACAAGTTGTTTTGTGTCGAATAGTGATCTGTGAAGTACATTTAGTCAGAAGTTTGAATTTTATAAACATATGATTGAATAAAATTTAATACACGATTGAATAAAATATGAATGAATTTTATAAAAATAAAAATATAATTAATTATGCTAGAATAATAAGCAGTAAAATATGTATATACTTGTAAATCATGGCCATATTTATTTAAACATTTTAAAATGTACATTACATTTCTTGGGAGCCACTGCTTTTATCCTTATGTAGGATCCCCAGTCAGAAAGCTAGCTCATAATAACTTCACTGGCATGATCACAACAGTAAGCTGATAGAACTAAACTCAAGTGCATTGTACCAGTGTGGTTATGAAAATCTAGTATCTCCTGGGCACAGTTGCAGGCATCCTGTAAGCATTATCATTATAAAAGCAAATGAGAGTAAGTAGCAATTACGGGAGGAACAAACCATGACCTTGATAAATGCACTTTAGCTAAGGATCATTTAAGAAAGAATATAAGAAACAATAAGATGAGAAGATCAATGAGGCTAAAAATAAGCATTTTCACCTAAGCAAACCACAGCTTTCATATATTAAAATTTGCTGGACGTATCACAGACTGGTCAATTTACTTGTTTGGTTTAAACTGAAGCAAGGAGACACGTCTGCAGAGTCTCACCTAGTTATCCATATGGCTGTCATGGCTCTGCAGAAGCTTTTTTTTCTATACAGGAGTACAGAGTTTAGGTAACATAAAATAGGGTTATGGGGATTTTCTGGACATTGTGCACACTTTTAGCAGCCTTCTGCTGTGTCTTGGTCCCTGTCCCTGCTGCTTCCAAGAATAATGAAGTTCACTCCAATGATTATATAGCAAAATAAGAAACTATGAAATTTATCAATATATATCCTTTTTAATGATAATCAAAAACCTATGTTTTTTAACATAATTTACTTCTTCAAAATTCTACTATGCAATTTAGGAGGGAATTGAGCATTTTTACCTAATTTTCTAAAAACTAAGTAGGATCAATGTATACTGGTATTTATATTAATGCCTTATTATATTCATTTTCTTCCTTAATAATTATTAAAATCAATACAGTATCACCGTAGCCACCATGCATGACATTATAACAGTAGATTACATTTGAGCTTGTTTTTTTCTATAGCTTTGCTTTCAGCATAGTCAGTTCAGCAGTGTCTGCTATACTAGCATCACATAAATACAACTAATTGTAGTTGTGTTTAATTTTATGTCTTTATTATAAAATCTGTGGAATCAGATGGTGTATGACAATGGTGGTTTAATTACACATCACAAAATGTAATGTTTTAAATTTATGAATGTATTATGAACTGTCACTCACTTTGAACAATACTATAAAAATATTTCATAATTAAAAAAAAAAAACACCAGAAATCACTGGTTAGTAAACAAGGAGCATTTAGGTAGGTCCCACGGTATTTAACAAAAGTCACTCACTGAATGATGTATAAGTATTAAAAGCAAAATCAATGTCCTGACCCTTTCTTATTTTATTTTATTTTATTTTATTTTATTTTTTAGCATTCAGGAGGAAACCTAGGGATCTGAGGTTCCTGATCAAAATTAAAGGCATCCCAGAGAAGCTAAAGCAGTTTAGAGAGAAGTTCCCAGGCTTTTATGTTGCTTAGCTCAAATACAAACTTCTATTGGTGGGGCAATCTAGTTGAACCTCTGTTGTGATATTTTGTTTGTGTTCTGACAAATAAAGCTTGCCTGGAAATCAGAAGGTGGAGCTAGCCACTAGTTAACCAAAGAAATCTGGAGGTCTGTACTAGCAGGAGAAAGGAAGGGATATGGCTGAATAGAGAAGAAATGATAAGGCAGGGCATAGACAGGATTTTTGTCCCTTTTGGGCTGAGCTGTCCGAAGGGCAAGTGGTGACTGTGGCTGGTCCCTTACCTCACCAATCTTTCAACTTTTACCTTGATAACTGACTCTGGCCTTTTATTATTAAGACTAATTGGGATTGCGAATCTAACCTCTGTTTCTTCTCTGATAAAATGGAACTTTCATCCTTAGAATCATTAAAATGATTACATTAATTTATATAAATGTATCATGAGCATCTAAGGAGAAAATAGTGTGAAACAAAAGATATCTGTCTCATCATAGAAGGAAGCTAAGCGTGGTAGTGAATCCTGATTATTAACGTGACGGAATGTATACTCATCTCAGAGATTAGCCTGTAGGCATCTCCATAAGGCTTATCTAGATTAGACTAATTGAAGTGGGAGGATCCACCCTAAATGTGAATGGCATCATTTCTTTTGTCTAGGGTTCCTTATGAACACAAGTGATTATGGCTCAGTGCTTTGTCATTTTGGATACAATGTGACCTTCTATCCACTGCTTCTTCTGCCATGAAGGACAACATCCCATGGGACTGTGAGTTCAAATAAACTCTTCTTTATTTTGTTTTTGTAAAATATTTGCCATAGGAAGTTAAGTAACGAATAAACTATTCCAAAATGTTAAGGTTCTTAAATGAAGTAAGGTAGCAGCTTCCGGCAAAGTGATATTGGAATTTTTGATTGTCAGCCTATCCTTTAATGGTTGATCCATCTCTCCAGTTCAGCAAGGTGCTATTTTAACACTTCAGATATTAGCCTTGCCCAAATGGAATACACACTTCAAACCCTGGCATGGACCTTCTGCAGCTGGTTTGTGTGTCTTTCTCAGAGAGAGGAGTAATTTTCCTTTAACAAGCCTCTTCACAGTCTGGAGATTCTGTGAACATTAAAATTTTCCTCTGCAGAGTGAACAAGGACTTGTGGTTCCATGGTAACCACAGCTGAATCATTCAAACTGAGAAGCTTGCAAAATGGCAATTTACCTAGGGATGTTTTTTTATAACCCCTTATGCTATAATCCTAATGAAAGGACTTGTAATCAAGACTGTTATTATTACAGGAAAGTACACACACACACACACACACACACACACACACACACACACATCAGTATTTTCTCAGAGAGTACTACATGCAGCAACTAAAAAGGAGGATAGGTATACTTAAACAACACTCAATTCCCTTTCAATACTTGAAATAAGGCTTCATTTTTAATTCTAATATATCTGAGGTAGGGCCAGAGGAAGAGCATCCCAGTCAACAGAAACTCTGCACCTGCAATGCCCCTCAGACATTTTCCTGGGCACAAAGAACATTCATATCAGCATGAAATGTACACAGCTTTCTGAAAGCACTCAGAAGCATTCACACAGTCCTTATACACAACAGCCAGCTGGAGATTCTTTAAATTTCAGAGTTGAAGATTCTATCCCTATTTTTTATTCTGTGCATCTGAGATGTAGCTCAGGAGGTGGTATTGTTTTCAGCTTTTCTTGGATAATGTGCTGTAAAAATTGGCAGTCGTTGTTACCATAGTTCATGTAGCAATGTCTGAACTAAAAATTGCACCCAAGTTAAGAGAAATTAACTCTCTTCCTACAAATGCCTGCATCTGAAGTTAGAAGGAGAAGAAATGTGTCTGTATATTAATAGTTTTCATTTTAAGTGTATGAATCCTCTAATATTTTATTTTTATGATTTTACAATTATTTTTTCTATTACTTGATAAACCAAATTTATTACTTCAAGGAAAAAAGCAAAACATAAAACAGAATTCCATGTAAAGATTCTACCACAAAAAAAAAATCAACCTCTGAGGTATGTTAGAAGGCTCTGTGGTCTTTCTCAGTTCCTGCCATGTAAAGCTTTTAGTTTATGAGCACCAGCATATTGTATCATCCAGAACTTTCTAAAGGAAAAAAAAACTGATATAATTTTAGGCCTCTGTTTCAGCCCTCTGAGGGTTCTCAGATAGCTGCTGGCTTTCAATATACACATTAGCAGACCAAAGACTTCAATATACACATTATCGAACAAAGACTGCTTTTAATAAGAATTAAAAATAAATTAAATTAAATTAATTAAAATAAATAAAATAAAAAAATAAAATAAATAAAATAAATTAAATTAAATAAATTAAAAATAAGAATTAAAAATAAAAATTCTATAATAATGGCAGTAACAGGTAGATGAGCTGGCCAGTAGAGAGAAGGAAAAATGCAGACCCACATGCACAGTGGGTCTTCCCTCATTGAATAATCTAATAAAGAAAGTCCTTTTTAGGCATGCCTACCATCTTGCATTTTAGTTGAATTCAAATACAATCAAGTTGATAAGCAATTATCTATCACACATGTGGACCCCAGGGTCTTCAATGCAGTGTTCAACTATCTGTGCTGTGTTTCCAGGCCTAAAATGTTAACTCTTCTACAAAGTCACTTTGAACTTAAGGACTCTAGAATATCAGGTCTGAGAAGGATTCTCTTGTACCTAGACCTCAGAATGCGGTTTAACAGGTAGAGTGTGGAGTCCAATTACAGATTAAGCAACGTATTGTTCTAAACAGTGTAAAATACACCACTTATAAAATTAGGACTTAATTGTTTATCATTGCTACTCTGCTGTAAGTACAAAGGAGATTCTAGGTATAATTTGAGTTAGAGGTTGATTTTGACTCAATATGACTTAAGCCAAAGGGTTCAGAAAGACAAAGAATTTAATCTATGTCAGTAAATTCTGTGGTCAGAATCCTATAGTGCTGTTTGGTAGAAGAGAAGAAATCAGATAAGATTGTTGGCAACATAACAAGGATGACGGAATTTCTAGTATACTTATAGGTATTCATACTAGCCAAAGTACAACTTCATTAAACACATCACTCATCATTTTAGTCACAGGAGATTATGATTCAGCTGCTTTCGTGTTTTGCAAATGAGAAAACCAAGAAATTTAGGCATTAAGCAGCTTTCATTAGTCAGAGATATAGGAGCAGGTAACACACACATTGTAGCACTGTCCCTTCAGAGCCTCAAGCATCTTAACATGTTTCTTGGTAAATGTACTGAGAAAATATAACCACAGATTCATTCTGTACAAGAATGTTGAACATTTTTCTGTTTGAATTTAACTGAATCAATTTTCTTTTTATCCAGAGATAGCACGATATCCACCTTGTCAACTTTCAATAAATTTATGCTAAATAAAATGATAAAAGCCCAACTCCTCCAACCCTCCTCTCGCTCTCATACCACTTCCTCTTCCAAAATAACTCCAAATAACAGGACTAATGTTATTCCTGGTCTACCTACACGACCAGAAAGTTTTTTTAAAAAATTATCCAGATTTGCTCTTTAAGTTTCAATAGATCTTTTCTGTATTGTATAAACAAAACCTTTTTCCTTTCCATTTATAATTAAAAATTTTTAATACAATATTTTCTCATTTGACATATCTATCGCTGTTACCACTCCCTCCCCTCCTCCCACACTCTTCTCTTTACCCTACCCCACCCCCATCCCATGGGAAGTCAACAAAGTCTGATTCTTCACTTTGAGGCAAGACCAAGGACCTCCCCCTATATCTAAGCTAACCAAGAGAATGTGCTCCTAGACACCAGTTCAAGTACTAGGGATAAGAGCTCACTGAATCTGGACTGATAGTGGAGAGACCTGAATAGGACCAAATGAGGCCCACTGAATGAAGGGGACCGTGAGGCTTGGGCAGTCTGTGGGGCCACTGGCATTAGGACCAGAACTTATCCTTAGTGCTCGAAATAAGCAAAACTTTTAAAGAAAGATGAAGGGTTAGACAGTATCTAACTTTTCCTAGTAAGATGTGAATTAATAGAAGAGCTACTATGAAGAACAATACAATAAATGTTAGAAATTTAACACCGACTACTTCCAAAGAAATGCCATACACCCTAAGCTATCTAGTTTTCCTGTAAAATATTGAATCTAGAATTTATTCTTTCTGTGTTTTCCCCTTTTCCCATGAATATACATGTTTTCCTACAAGTAGCTTCATATTATCTTATCCTCTTAATCTACTGTTTTATATTTTTTAGCTAAACTACCTTTTATTCTTTCGACCTTCTGAAGATTCCCTCAAGTCACACTGAAGAGTTTCCAATGCACTGTACCTCTGTTATCTGTTTTCACTCAGAGCTCCATCCCTAAACTAAGTGTTCTCTTACCTTTATGAAAATGTAGTTGGGATTCTTACTCGGACTTTCTCTTTTAAGTACATCATCTTGTGTTTGTGATTCAGACACTGGATCTCTATTTTGCCCAGGTAAATAAAAGGACAGAAACATATATTATTTTGTTTATTTTTGTGCCTAACCTCATTCAAAAGAGTTGCTATTCCATCTGTATTTCGTTGCTTTCAATACTCAGCAAACAATAGAATTGTGGATAAAACATAGAGCATGTGAAGATTTGACTTACACTATCTTAACATTTTATATGTTTCCATAGAGACACAGTATTTCTGAAAATCTTTTTGCTTGATTTTGGAGATACTAATTTTTACCTTTTTGTTTTTAAGTCACTAATGTTATAAATTTGAACTGTATTCTTTTAATTTATTTACATTATTAAATGTTCTAGTATGTGTGCATATGTGAAACATGCTGAATTATTTCAATTGTCATAGTGTGAGCTTTATATAATAGTGAGAAAAAAACTGAACTCTGCTTCTCCTGGAAAATGAACAAAATAAAAATTTTGTTTGAGAATTTTATGAATGCTAGTCATTCTCCAAGCACTAAGTCGAAACTGGGGACAAAAACAGGAATAAGTGAGAATCTCTGTGCTTGCAGATTATGCTATTTAATGTAGAAAAGTGGAAGCTCCCAATAAACATTGACATACAGTCTAATATGAGCTGTGACTGAGGTAAGAACAAATAGAGAAAATTTCACATTTGTCTGAAGCCACCTGTCTTTAATTTTAACAAGATCTACAATCTAAGATATTTCTCTAATGACACTTTTCCTTTTTGAAACATGTGTTTTACTAGGAAGAAAGCATTTGGATGGCAGAAGTTTTACCGAAGGGAAATATGATCTGATCAAACTTCTCTTTCTGTTTTGTAGTTATTATCAAAATATCCACTACTACTCAATAACTATTAAGATCAATTTTCTTCAGAGGGTTAATCATGATCATGGTAAGAAGATGACTATTATAGACTCCAAAATCCTAAGTGGGAAAAGTATGAAGCCAGAAGAATAGAGAAAAGAGAAAGAACGGCATCCATACTGATGCTGCAGTTGATATAATTTATACAAGATTGTGACGGTGTGCTAAAACTGCAAAATAAAGCTGTCTGTGTAGAAAAAAATATGGAGGGGGCAAGAAGGAAGAAGGATGGCAGTGCCCTAAAAGACAGGTTTGTATCTGACAATATGTAAGTTAGTGAGAACAGAAGTAAAGGGTACAATATTTAGTCTGTAATGAGAGTACTTTAAAAAGCCTACGCTTGGGAAACGTCAAAAATAATGATGTTGGTGCCATTGTATCAGAGTAGCATTATTCTTCATTAGGTGTGCTAAGTTCTTTCTGTCATACACATCTATACTTGTATGTCTGTGTTCATTACAGGTTTGTGTATGCATTCATGTATGTGCATGCATGTTTATGGGGGTACATGTGAAGGACAATATCAGCTTCTAGTATCATTCCCCAGAAAATGTGCACCCTGTTTTTAGGATGGGATCACTGAACAGCATAGAATTCTCCAAGACATTGAGGGTAGCTGGACGACAAGCTATCTTCTTATCTCTGTCCCCCAGATCTGGAATTACAATGGAATGGTCACCACACACAGCTTTTTACACATATTCTGGAGGTCATACTAAGATCTTCATTGTTAAATGGGAGGCACTTTACCAACTGTAATATCTTCCCAGCCCTATGGCATATTTTTTGAAAACTATGCTATGTTGACTTTTAGATGACAGGAAACTGCAAAGCTCCAGGACAACCATTGTAATACACTCATAGACTTCTTTTTGGAACTTTGTGTCTTATGGCCTTTTTCTCCTGGTTTGACATCAAGCTCAGGAATAAAATGTAGCCACTGTGTCTGTTTAACTCTCTTCTCTTCCCACCAAGCATAGTAGTTTTTATATTTAACTCCCAAACTTACTATTAAGAAAACCAACAGCAGGACAGGAAGGGTGGTACATGCCTTTTTAATTCCAGCACTTGTGAGGCAGAGGCAAGCAAATGTCTGTGAATTCAAGGCCAGCCTGACCTAGTGAGCAAGTTTCAGGACACACTGAGAAAAATTCTCCTGAAAAACTAAAGAGAAATGGGGAGGGGGGAGAAGGAAGATGAGGAGGAGAAGGAGGAGTAGGAGAAGAAGGAGAAGAAGAAAATCATTTTCTCATTTGACAGATGGTGTCAGTCTAGAAAAACAAGAGACCACAGAAGAAAGGAAGAGGAGACAATGTAGGAACTAAGAAAAATTCAGTGATCTTTTTAACTGTTAATCTTCTTCAATGAAAGAAAAAATGGCAAACGTTGAGTCTGATTTATTACTTGAGAAAAGAGGTTCTGCCTTTGTTTCGACAGAAAATTCTCATCAAACATATGGATTCATTACAGGCTAATGTGGTTTGATGGAACAACCCCCCCCCCCCCGGCTGTAAACCCTAAATTTACTTCACTCAACAACAGGAAGCAGTTTGGAAAAAACTATGCCCACATTTCAAAAACAATTGCTTATAAATATTTATTTTTATTATAAAAGGGTTGGTTATAAATGGTTAATGGTCACAATCAATTTCTAAAAAAAATAAAAATATGGGATATGATATAAAGATGAATACTTTGCATTGGTATATAACCCCAATCAGCAGGAAGTATCCTGAAAAACTATGCCCACAGTCTCAAGAAATGAATTATGGATGCTTTACTTCGTTTAGATTGTTGGTTACAAGTTGTTATGAATAGTGGTCAGGAAGAAAACTAAACAAAGGAGATGAGATTCAGAATTCTTGTTTTGAAAACAAAAGGAGAAAAAAGGAGGAGGAAGTTCTGTGGGGCAATGATCTTGTACCCTGTAAAGATGTATCAGTGTATTGTTTTAATTAAATGCTGATTAACCAGTAGCCAGGCAAGAAGTATGGGGAGACCACAAGGTAGATAGTATTGGTGGGATGACAAGAACAGGAGAACTCTGGGAAGAGGAAAGAGTCAGTCTACAGTTGACACAGAAGAAGCCATACACAGAGGAAGCAAAATGAGAATGCCTCACTGATAAAAGATACCAAGACATGTTGCTAACATAGACAAAAATAATGGGCTATTGAAGATGTAAGAATTAGTTAATAAGAAGCCTGAGCTAATAGACCAACTAGGTTATGATTAATGTAGACCCCTGTGTGTTTCTTTTGGATGAAATGGCTGTGGGACTGGGAAGGATACGAACCTCTGTAAGCAATTACCTATGAAAAATTTTAAGCCTGTTATAAAGTCAAAAAAAAAGTTGAAAAAGTGTAATTGATTGTCTTAATTCTTATTGAAAGGGGAACTATAAATTTTTATTAAGATGGATAAGAGGGATTTAAAAGATATACACTTTTTTCAGTACTCAGGAAAGCAATGATAGAAGGAATAATCTGATGAGGAATAGGGTCAAATGTTGTTCTGTGCTCCTATCTTGTGTCAGACAGTAGAGATGTGCAGCACTGTGAATCAGTCATGAAACTAAAGGTAAAATGAATTGGGGTTATAGTTTGCAAGAAGGAGTACAAGTTTGATTGACATAGGGAAATTAAGGGAATAATTTTAAAACATATAAAATACTTTTGTAAGAAGTTCTTAAAACAGTTGTTAGATGCATTTACAACCTGCCTTAAAGTTGTTCAAGATACAGAAGAGCTCCCTAAGGGGGCTCAGAAACTAGGTAGATAAGTAAAAGTCTACTAGCAAATGAGGAAGTGAAATGATAACAGATTTAAAGCTTAGAAGTCATTTTTTGAGAGAAGACCAAAGTGAGTATGAAGGTGCAGGTGAATATAGAAAGAGCACAGGAGACCTACGTTGCAGCTTTGTGTGGACTCACCTGGGAAATCTGTTATAAACATCTTCTAAGTAAGGCTCCTCAGCTTTATCACATCTGCAGTTCTTTGTACCCTGTGAGGTATCTTAAGCTCTGGGATCTCATGTGTGGACATCTTTGGCAAGGGAATATTAGCTTGCATGCTCTTTCTGGTATTTAGATTCACCACACCTGCAGAAAGTGCACAAGTCAGTGGCATTGGGCAGTTCCCATGCATGAAATTGTTTGTCTTCTCTGGAAAAAAGCATATGAGATTCCTACCACAGCAGCATTAAAGTAATTGAGAGCAAACTTACTATAAGAGGCTTCAAAGCAAGGCAAAGAGCCAGGCCAATGTTTTATATGGCCTGTCAGAAACTATGCAAAGATAGTGAATATAACTTACAGATACTCATGACTGTGGCTGTAATTTCAGAGTAGAGCACTTGCCTAGCATGTACAAAGCCCTAGGTCAAATACTGGAACCACAAATAATAATAGCAACACTACATTGAAGAAAGACACCATTGTCTTCTGATCTGTCAGCATTGAAACAGACAGGCACATTCATGGCCTCTCTTCATTATGTTTTATTACGGAAAGCATCATTTACATTCTTCACATAAGTTCTGATCCCACCACTTTCATACTATGGGATGACTAAGATTATAAGGACATGACCACATTAAGTTGTTTCCCATTAGACCTATCTTAAAAGAAAATAAATATAATTTTCCATGAAAGTTCTGTGTTTTCTAACCTAAATAAAATGATTAAAAATTGTCTTTTTCTTTTTAAATACTAAAATCAGAGATTAATGCTACTGCTTCACCATGTTACATCTGTGGGACTGAGAATATAATGAGATACTTCCAAGCCTTTGCTTTCATATTAAAAAAAAATAACATAGGAGCAATTTTGTAAAATTTATTAAATTTTAGTAAATTTATTAAAAATAAATAAATAAAATAAACATAAGACTCTGGTTCCTGGACTGGTGGAGCCAGTGAAAGTAGAAAGCCAACTCAATTGGTTTGCTTGAAAAATGAGATTTTAGATATTAGAATATAAAATAAAGACAGAAAATTATAAATAACAAACTATGGCAAGAGGCTAAAGTCTTTTTCTGAGACCCTTGGAATCAGGAACAATTGATGCTAAAGTTTAAATTGTATTACTCAAGAAAAATGCTTTTGTTTGCTACGTCTTCAGTAAAGTCGTGCTTACACAAGTGCTTTCATGTGAGTTCTTTAGATGACATTTGTTTAACTAACTCATCTGATGCAGGGTAGAACCATGAAATGGCAAAGAACAATGGAAGCAATCCTTAAGCGCAACTGTACATATCAATAAAAGTACTAGAAAACCTAAAAAAACTATGAAAAATTTTTGAAGAGTTTATATCTCTGCAGGATATAGAATTAAAGTTTCTAAAATTACTTCTACAGAAATAAACACATAACCAATTTCTGTTTCTTTTTCATGTTTTGTTGATGATATTCCATAACTTTATGTTGTAGTCTTATATATTGTTGATCTCCAATTAAAATGTAAGTACTGGCCAGGTAGTGGTGCCTCGGGCCTTTAACCCCAGCACTCAGGAGGCAGAGGCAGGTGGATCTCTGTGAGTTTGAGGCTGGCCTGATTTACAAGACCTACTTCCAGGGCAATTAGGGCTATTACATAGAGAAACCCTGTCCTGGAAAAAAAGAGTAAGTACCTAGACAATAGTTTTTTGGGTTCTATTGTTGGTACAAGGAGTTTGTCAGGGATATATTTGCTTCTTGGGTCAACTGTTATTACAAAGATAATTTTAAGTTCATTTGATTATTTGAACCCTATTTCTTTAATTATTCTTAAACACACATTACTAAGTATATAAATACAACCTGCTCAGTCTGTATAGTGGTATTTCTAAGTATATAATTTTAGATCTAACAGTCTGTTAAATATAACGATACTTTGAACACAACAAACCTTTAAAAAATGTGTTATCAGAATGTATGATTGTATTTCTTGATGCTAAACTGCAAAATAGACATCTGACAATTGAAATTACATCTATGTATATTATGCATATTATATAAGGTATATTATATTATATAAGGTATATTCTGCCCTAAAAATTGAGTGTGCTTTTCTTCCTTTGCCCCTATTTTCTATCTAAGTTCATATTGGTCCATGAGCCTGTCATTCTTAGAAAAATACTAGAACCAGACACAGAACCAGACATTAGAGATGATGGCTCAGCAGTTAAGAGCATTTGCTGTTTATGCAGAGGACCTGGGTCTAGTTCCCATTATAGTTTAGCTCCCAACTGTAAATCCTAAACACTCTTTTTGTCCATATGGGCACTGGACACACATGGTGCACAAACATGTAAGCAAAACACATATAAATTAAAAATAAATCTTTAAAAAAATAAATTGAAGAGATTGGGTGATTATCAAAATAATGCAACCATTAAATAATAAAAACCTAAATGGATTCTTTTTATTGTCACACTGAAAGTTACATTAACACTTAATAATCCAACAGCTATAAATTAAACGCTGATCTTTCTGTGGATCCTACAGTTTCAAAATTGATTAATAATTCTGAACATTACTGAAAACTCCAAATTCCTGAATCTTATCACAAAGCACAAAGTAATCAAATAGAACTATTGTTCACAGCATAAACCAAAGGTTTTTCTCTCCCATCGCAGCCCTTGAATGTAAAGAATAGCAATCACATTCATGTGATTTGAGCACCAGTGTAAAAGAATTTGTTTTTGGAAAAGAATATTTATTTACTATCATATTTTACCATAGATTTTAGAAAGTGATTAGTCATCCCTGTGACCTTTCTGATGAATATCACTGAGTACAACTACTTGGTTTTTACCTGCTTCTTATTTTTAGTATGTTCCTGTCAAGTAGCTATGTGATCACTGATTTGTAGCAAACACCAACCATGAGCAACCTACATTGGGAATAGCAAGAGTAGAAAATAACTAAAATCATTGTTCCTGCATTGGACTAGGCACAATTTAGTAAGAGAGAGATGATTAGACTTGCACGCACATTAGCTCATTTCAGCCTGGTAGTACAAATGTGGAAGAAGCAATGAAGGATAATTTGCACAAAATCATAAAGAAGAATTCAGCTTCTTCATTTGTACGTAATGATGTTAACAAAGAGGTTAGTTGCCTTTCTTGCTTAGCACATGGCTTTGCATATGTTTTTCTGTTTATGAGCCTGAAAAATCATTGAATTCTGTGACCCAATTAAATCTGTTTTACAGATGAGATCCCTTTAGAAGTGTCAAATCTTTGCTCAAGGCCAGAACATATTCTCATTTTCTTTCCATTTTGAATTTAAATTTTTAAATCCTCTTGTTCTATAATTCTATAAAATTATAGAATGCTTTAATATACAAATATATATATATATATATAGTTTATACTGTACTCAATTTAGTATCCAATCCTTTTGTAAGTACATTACATATATATTTGTACTACATTGTGTTGCAGTTCTTGAGATTAAGCCCAGGTTTCATGCAAGTTAGACAAGTGCTCTATCACAGGGTAACATTACCAGCACTTATTTTAACACATTTAATTAACACAGATCTTTACATAAACACTATTGATGCCTTTACTTTAAAGATAAAAAATCTAAAAACTAAGAACAAATTATTTCCATTCTTAAACATCTGTGCCCAAATCACAAGGGCACCAACATTTATAAAAAACTTGCCTATAAAAGCCCATCAACCCTAAATACATTGGTAGTGGGAAACTATAATACTCCATTCTCACCAATGGACAAGTTATCCAGACAAAAACTAAACAGAGAAATAGTGGAGCTAACAGATTTTTTAAACCAAATGGACTTAACCGTTATCTACAGAACATTTTACTCAAACACAAAGAGTATATCTTTTTCTCAGCACCTCATGTAACTTTATTCAAAATTTACATTATAAGTCCCAAAACAAATCTTAATATTTTTAAAGAAATTGAACTAACATCCTATCTGCTGTCATACCTCCAAGAATTAAAGCTGGATTTCAAAAACAACAGAAACAGAAAATCTACAAACTCATGGAAACTGAACAACTATATACTGAATGAAAACTGGGACAGAAATGAAAAAAAACAATTGAAGACTTTATAGAATTTAATGAAAATGAATACACAACACAACCAAAGTTATGGGACAGAATGAAAGATGCACAAGGAGTGCAATTAATAGTATTGCCATAGAAGTTTTGTTCAACAACAGACGGAAACAGAGGCAAAGACCCACATCAGAGCACTGGGCTGAGCTCCCAAGATCCAGTTAAAGATTGGAAGGAGTGAGAGTATGAGCAAGTACGTCAAGACCACAAGGTGTTCATCTACTGAGACAATTTGCCTGAGCTAGACTACTCAGTGCCCAGCTTAAGGAGACATTCTAAGCAAGAAATAGTTTTGACCAGGGACACTATCAATGCCAGGAACCACACTTATGGCTAAGAACCTAGAAGTGTAAAAAGTAAGATTGTAGAAATGACCACAATGCAGAAAGTTTAATGTCCACCTAATCAAATAAAAATCAAGTTCACAAAAATTGTATTCTTTGCAATGAAATTCTTTTTTTTTTATTGAGAAAAAAAAAATTCTGCCTCCTCCCAGCCTCCCCCCACTCCTCTCTCCCTCCCTCTCGAGTCTGAAGAGCAGTCAGGGTTCCCTGCCCTGTGGAAAGTCCAAAGGTCCTCCATCTTGGTCTAGGAAGGTGAACATCCAAACTGGCTAGGCCCCCACAAAACCAGAACAAGGAGTAGGATCAAAACCCAGTGCCATTGTCCTTGGCTTCTCAGCAACCCTCATAGTCCACCATATTCAGAGAGTCCGGGTTTATCCCCTGCTTTTTCAGTCACAATCCAGCTGGCCTTGGTGAGCTCCCAATAGATCAGCCCCACTGTCTCCGTGGGTGGTTGCACCCCTCTTGGTCCTGACTTCCTTGCTCATCTTCTCCCTCCTTCTGTTCCTCATTGGGACTTTGGGAGCTCAGTCCGGTGCTCCAGTGTGGGTCCATCACCAGATGAAGGTTCTATGGTGATATGCAAAATATTCATCAGTATGGCTATAGGATAGGATCATTTCAGGTTCCCTATCCTCAGCTGCCCCAGGAACTAACTGGTGAAATTCTTGAAATAAAATGTTTTCTTTCTTGTTCATGAGGCCCTCCAGTGATAATTGTAGCATCACTAATGGTAAAAATTCCTGATAACTTCCCCTCTGGCTCTGCTATCAGTTCTCCTTTAACAACACTGTTCTCTTGTATTATTTTTTGGTGGTTAAATCTTTAAGCTATTTACAATTCAAATGAATATTTAATGGAATACTCATTACATACCTTCTAGGTACCATTTTTCTATCAAGGTAGTGACATTGATGGATGACTAAGATGCCAGTGCCTATTTCCTGTGAGTTTCATCTGGATTTTTGCTGCCCTGGTGTATCTTTTTTATCATCATATCTGGTAATTAGACTTCTATAATGATATTGTAAAATTCATATTAGGAGTGAAGGAAAAAGTCATTATTTATAATTAGAAGTTATGTATATTAGAGGATATGCTCATTTTTCACTGCCCTTTTACATGAGCAGCAAGGGTAGAGTGATGTAATTTCAGCTTACTTGATGTGTTTCTGGGATGGAACAAATATCTGTGAAATTAATTTGGGAGTAATGCCATGGCCTGGCTACAGCATCTTTTCAAGCTTTCAGCTTCTTCATAAGCATGAGGAAATCAGGTGCAGGTTTTTTCTATTATCCATCTCATGATGATTTCCACCCAAATGAAAGGAATTAATAGAGGGATCATCTATAAATAATCCAGTTCTATTGAAAGTGCCTCTCTTAAACAAGTTTGTTTCTCTATGTGAGCTGGAGAATTCGTGTCTGTACAGTCTTGCACAAGAGAAAGAAAAGCCAACCTTTATCTAGAGATTATTACTGTAAGAAAATTGAAAGGAAATATAACAAACAAAATCAAAACAAAAGGATGAAAGTTAGATTGATGTCACTGACCTTTCCTTTTCTTCAGCTTACAGTTACTGAGATCCAACTAAATACCCGGTAGTAAGAAGTATTCTAGTTTCTTGAGTTTCAAGGAAATCTTCAGTAAATTCTAACAGCACTAACTCATTAACTATTAAGCATATACACACACAATTAACCACTTTGGATATTTTATTAGAGAATATATTTTTGTTTTGTTTTAAAACATATTCCACATATTCCTATCTATACTAGGGAAGATTTTTTTTAAAAGACCCTGTAACTATGTTCGCTTTCTGAAGAATTACTTTTATTGTCTTAAATATAAATGTTATCTTCTTTAAGAGAAAATTCTTAAAGAACAGACAGTTATATACAAGCTACTTGGTGTAACTGACCTTACATTATTAAGAACCTCTCAACCTTACTTTATCCCAATCATCCTTTTTCCCCAAGTTCCCCCCATCCTCCCCTTCTCCCTTTTCTCTCCCCATTTCCCCTTACCCCCATCCCATCCCAC
>NC_022022.1:41640464-41652438 GCF_000317375.1 Microtus ochrogaster | reverse complement strand
GGAGGCTGGGAGGAGGTGGAAACTTGTTTTTTTTTTCCTTTTCTCAATAAAAAAAAATTGGAAAAAAAAGAAAAGAAAAACAAAAAAAAAAGAACCTCTCAAAAGGTTTTTCTTGCCTATCATAGCTACATGGGTTGTGAAACTCTATCTCTGAGCAAAATTTGACAGACACCATATAGGGAAATGGCATCTTTGCCCACAATTATGGTGGTTTTCATGCAGGACACCCAAAGCATTTCCAGTTTCCTGTAATTTAACTGGATGACACAAATCACAGGGACTGTGTAAATCCTTATCATTAGCAGAAGCTGTAGTCATTCCCACCCATAAGCTCTGCTTTACTCTCCACTCTGAACAGCACCTCCTCTGCTTCCTCCCACCTGCAGCATTGCCAAAGGCTTATCCCCAATACTGCTTTCTTCATTGGCTATCTTTGATTGTTTGGGAGTTGCTCCTTGGCAGAGGTAGTACTCTCCATGTTATAGAACTGCTTATGCATTTTCCCAGCATATATGAAATCCTTAAAACTAAGACTAATAAACAATGTTTTACTACCTTTTTTTTAAATTTGGAGATGTATTTAGACTTCAAGACTAATTCTACAAATAGTATACATCTATGTTTTTGCCAGCTTCTTCTTAATGTTAACATTTTATGTGATCATAGACTACTTACTCAAACTTTTTTTTAAAAAGAGTAAAATATTCCTAAATGTTAGGTTTGAATCCTAAATGTCTTCCAAAGACCTATTTACTCAAGGTTTGGTTGCTGACCTATAGTGTTTCTGGAAGTATTATAACATTTAGAAGGTAGATCCTCACAGAAGAAAGGAAGGTCATTTGGAGTATGTCCCTTGAAAGACATACTGGGGCCAGACTAATTCCTTTCATGGTTAAATGCTGTCTCACAAGGTTGTCAGATCTTACCCCATTAAAGATTGTTAATCTCTAAGTATCGCAGAAGAGATGACTGAAGAATAATCAAACATCTGTTTGTCTGTAAGCCTCTTCATGTGATTTTTATCCACTAATAATTTTCAGCTGATAACAGCAGAGTGTGGAGTCCTCATGGGGATTCTATTCTTCATTTTCTACCTTTTTTAACTAGATTATTTTAAAGTAACAGCAAGTTATCCTTTACTTGCTATTTATTGCTACATTAATATAGACAGATTTTAAAATTCATTAAATAATAATTCAGTATTATCATTACAATTTTAATCCCTCAGGTTGCTCAAAATAATGCCACAGAGAACTCAAATTGTCTGTGTTACTGACTAAAATATATTATGTATCCACACTTACATCCACATTTATATCAATAAATTTTAGAACCGAGGCTCAAAATTTATACTTCTGACTTTAGTCTTGCCCCCCAAAGAATTTATTTTAGCTGTTTATCTTTATATTTTTTATTTATTATTTGTATATGTACATGTGATGTGTCTGCATGGATTTACATGTTATATTACATATGTTGAGTTCAGAGAACCACTTCTGTGAAGTCAGATCTCTTCTTCCACCTTATACACAGGTTTCAGAGATTGTACACAACTAATTAAGAGGTCGTAAGTTTAGAAAAGTAGTAAACATTTTTGGTTACATTACATTGGACTAGAAGGATAAGACTTCTCTTACACACATAATAATAGACAATGGACACTGGTTTTGTTTTTTAGATTTATTTAAGATTAAAATGAGGGGTTTTTCTCAGCTAAGAGACACAAATTTTTGCATAGTAATTTAAGTCCAGCATAGTTGTGACTGACATTGTAACTTAATCATGAAAATGTTAGATGTTAGAAATTTTTTAGCCTTCTTTAAAGAAAGTTACTACGAAAGGATTTGTCTGCAGAATGAAATTCTTTAAATGCAGAGAAGTTTTATTTTTAAAAGACTTGACACTTTCCTGTGTCTTAAGATAATTATATAGACAATGCAATACTTACTGTATTGAAGTTTGAGAAAACAGTAATTGTGGACAAGGACAGAGACTACAGTGCTTAAAAAATGAAATATAACTACACACGGCAACTAACAGAATAAAACAGGCTATAAGCTGATCAGAATTCATCAGCAGCAGAGTTTAATTCCATAGTACTGTATTGTTATCTGTCAAACATTCATACAATTGAGAAAAAATATCTCCCAGCGTTTCCGTGGTGCTTGGGCATTCCAGTGGAGCAGGCAGCCCACACAAGGCCAAGGAGCCATAAAATATTAATTTAGTACAAGCATGAATTCAACAGTCTGAACATTTATTATAGGTTAGAACAATTTTGCCCTAACAAGTGACTCGGTTAAAATGAACACTGCCAAATATTACAGAACAGGGAATACATTCCTACAATCTTACAAAGTGTTTTTTAAAGCTTAAGATAATAAAAACCATTTGCATGACAGAGTTTTCTATTGTTTCTAGTTATACCTCCTGAGAAATGAAGAGGAGGATGATTAAACACCAATTAGAAAGGTGGTTGTTTCATAGCAGCATTGTTTGTAATAGCCAGAACCTGGAAACAACCTAGATGCCCTTCAATGGAAGAATGGATGAAGAAAGTATGGAATATATACATATTAGAGTACTACTCAGCAGTAAAAAACAAGGGCTTCTTGAATTTTGCATGCAAATGGATGGAAATAGAAAACACTATCCTGAGTGAGGTAAGCCAGACCCAAAAAGAGGAACATGGGATGTACTCACTCATATTTGGTTTCTAGCCATAAACAAAGGACATTGAGCCTATAATTAGTGGTCCTAGAGAAGCTAAATAAGAAGGTGAACCCAAAGAAAAACATATAGGCACCCTCCTGAATATTAACCTTCATCAGGCGATGAAAGGAGACAGAGACAGAGACTCACATTGGAGCACCAGACAGAAATCTCAAGGTCCAAATCAGGAGCAGAAGGAGAGAGAGCACGAGCAAGGAACTCAGGACCGCGAGGGGTGCACCCACACACTGAGACAATGGGGATGTTCTACTGGGAACTACCAAGGCCAGCTGGCCTGTGTCTGGAAAAGCCTGGGATAAAACTGGACTCTCTGAACATAGCGGACAATGAGGACTACTGAGAACTCAAGAACAATGGCAATGGGTTTCTGATCCTACTGCACGCACTGGCTTTGTGGAAGCCTAGGCAGTTTGGATGCTCAACTTGCTAGACCTGGGTGGAGGTGGGGGTTCCTTGGACTTCCCACTGGACAGGAAACCCTGATTGATTTTCGGGCTGAGGAGGGGGGGACTTAATTGGGGGAGAGGGAGGGAAATGGGAGGCGGTGGCGGGGAAGAGACAGAAATCTTTAATAAATAAATAAATTTAAAAAAAAAGAAAGGTGGTTGTTTTTTTCACAATAATAGGATGGGGTGGGGCATGATGAGATTGTGGAACAGGTGGGTTTGTTTCCTCTAAAACACATCTGTTCAGGACTCAGAGAATTGATGAAATTTTACTCAGAAAAATAAAAGGATCTTGGTCATAACCAATGTAAAAAAAAAAATCTGAAAGGGAGGAAGAGAGTTGGATTCTCTCTGGCCGTTCCTAGCAAGAGTTAGTTCATCAGCATTGCAGAGAAAGCTCCTCAGAAAAAGGCCTCCATATGTGCTTCTATCCCATGTTAGAGGTATGGAGATCTATAAAGTTTTGACCTGTATTAGGACCTATATTGTGTACAACTTTTGAATGAAAATCTTGTTTCATTCCCAAACACCTCCTTCACTTTTTGAAAGTATTTGTAGAGACTGACATTTACAGCTCACTGTTTGAAAAAAAATATTTTAAAAGTATAAACAGAGGGCTGGAGAGATGACTCAGAGTTTAAGGGCATTGCCTGCTCTTCCAAAGGTCCTGAGTTCAATTCCCAGAAACCACATAGTGGCTCACAACCATCTGTAATGAGGTCTGGTGCCCTCTTCTGGCCTGCAGGCATACACACAGACAGAATATTGTATGCATAATAAATAAATAAAATATTAAAAACAAACAAAAAAGTATAAACAGAGCATTCCCTGCATATGATTTCAGTTTTGTTTGAAGTGACTCATCTGGCATTACTCATTTCATTAACACTCTCTCAGGGCACTTGTGTCTGAAATCATATGGTCAAGGATGCCTGACCTTTAGTAGATGCCATAAAGCTGTCATGTTAACATCCTGTTGCAAGGAGGGCCTACTTGTTTGTCCTGGCCACCTGGCTAGCTTAGCCCCCTCCAAAAAAAAACACACAGCAACTGTATTAATTAAATCACTGCTTGGTGCATTAGCTCTAGTTTCTTATTGGCTAATTGTTACATCTTAATTTAAACCATTTCTATTAATCTTTGTATCACCACGTGGCAGTGGCTTACTGAGTAGAATTCCTAGCATTTGTCTCCAGCAGATCAATGGTGTCTCTCTCTCTCACTCTGCTTTCTTTCTCCCATAATTCAGTTCTGTCTTCTCCATCTACCTAAGTTCAGTATTTTTTTTTTTTTTTACAAAATAGAAACTATATTGTCATTTCCTGGCTGCCCAGACCCTAGTAATCACACAGAAACTATATTAATTACAACATTTTTTGGCTGATGATTTAGGCATATTTCTAGCTAGCTCTTACATCTTAAATTGACCCATTTCCATTACTTTATTTTCTATATGTCTTATTTCCTCAGCAGTTGGCTGGCATCTGACTTGATGCCACCTTCTTTTTCTCTATATCTGTGTATAGATTTCCAATCTGGCATTACTCTGCTAAGCCATTGGCTAAAACAGCTTTATTATTTAGAAACATATATACAAAAGGACATCCCACATCATTTTTTAAAGATATGGATTTTATTTATTATTTTAAGCAAAAATGAACGTTTCTGAATACTGGAATAGCTCATAAATATGAGAAAAACTTGGGAAATATGATGCATAGTTATAAGAATATTGTAGCAGAAACAAAAATGATCTATACTTCTATTCTTAGGTAAAGTCTCTTTATAGTTTGGTGTATTTTTCAGTGAATATTTTTATGTGATCTGACTTTAATCACTTATATCTAGAATAATTGCTTATTAGTAAATATTTTTCTCATTGTTACATTTGAAGGCTCTATCATACATTATATATCATTTTATTCTTGTGTAATAATATTTAATTAATTCTACATTAGTGGACTCTGATTTTTGACTACTTCAATTGTCCTTACAGGTATTTTTTTAGTTAAATTGTTACTATCCAGTCAGGATAAATTTCAAGATCTTGTATGTAATACAATTTATAAATATTCGCTATGTAGCTTGGAAGTGGTAGCACATACCTTTAATCCCAACACACAGGAGACAGAGGTAGGTGGATCTCTGTGAGTTTGAGGCTATATTGGTATACAAGATATTTGTGCCAGGACAGATAAGGCTGTTACACAGAGAAACCCTGCCTTGAAAAACCAAAAAATGAAAAAGAAAAGAAAAAGGAAAAAGATTGGCTATGTGGAGTCCAGTTTTTACACTATTCATGCTTTGCTTTTCATTCAAGGATGTTGCTTCTTGCTTCAGCCCTGAAACGTTGCCTAAATATTTCTTATTTGAATGACTGACATACTAAAGAAAATGTATGCAAGGAAGCACAGAATGCATTAAGCCAAATGACAAAACACCTCCCTGACAAAAATAACTTGCTCAACTATAAGCACATCTAACTCACCTGGAAGATTGCCCTGACCATTTCAACTAGTTAAGAACTCATCACATGACTTAAATTTATAAGATAATAATGAATATCAGAATAGAATTGGTGGAATAAAGACAATCTTCCTGTGAATAATGTGATGGAAACCTAGTTACTGGAATTCTGCAGCCTCATTGCACTCGTGAAAGTAGTCAGTTTCAGCACACTGCTGAGAAAGAGGGGTACAAAATTGTGGCTCCATCATCAAGCAGTCATGCGTGAAAACAAGCTCCCCTGTGTAATTAAAACTTGTCAACTAATCTCTCATGGTGTTATCTTGAATCTGTGGGCCCCTGTATCTATTCCCATCAGCTGCTGGAGGAAGCCTTTCTAATGATGATTGTGTTTGACACCTGTAGTGATATTGTATTTGTAATCTAACAAATAAAGCTTGCCCGAAGATCAAAGTGCAGAACTAAGTCACTAGTTAACCTTGGAGCCCAGCAGTGGCACACACTTTCAATCCCAGAACTAGGGAGAAAGAGGCAGATGGGTCTCTGTGAGTTCAAGGCCACCCTTAGTTACAATACATTGATTCATCCTCAAAGAGAAACAGAACCAGGCAGTGGTGGCTCACGTCTTTTGTCCCAGCACCAGGAAGGTGGAGATGTGAAGTCATATGACTGGGCAGAAAGAAGAATATAAGGCAGGAGACAGGAGCTAAGATGCAGTGTGAGCATCATTGCAGACTGAGATGCAGTCTGAGGACAGAATCACCCCCTCTTTTAGAGATAGAAACTCTCTTAGCTGGCTACTCTTCTCTGATCCTTCAGCTTTCCCCTCTAATATCTGACTCTCAGTTTTTATTATTAAGAATAATTAGAATTTTTGCTGCAAGCACCAATCTATGATCCGAGCAGAATATCATTAGCAATCATTTGTTTATTTATTTGGTTGGTTTATTTGTTTGTTTGTTTTTCCAGTCATGTTTGTTACTAACATAGGTCTTTGAACCATTCAGCTTCCTGTTCCTGGCCATCCAGATAGTATCTAGAATTGACTCCCTCTGGAAGTATGGGCCTTAAGTTAGATAAATCATTAGATGGCCACTCCCATAAGCTTTGAGCCACTATTTCCCAACCACATCTTGCAGGCAGGACAGATTTTAGGTAAAATATTTTGTGACAGGGATTGGTGTCCTAGTCTGTAAGGTTTTTTTTTTTTGTTTTTTGTTTTTTTTGGAAAATTAGTGGTGATTTGTAGACAGACGTGTTTGTCCCACCTGGTCCCACAGCCATTCAGTTCCAAAGACGCATACAGAGGCTTATATTAATTTTAAACTATTTGACCTGTTGCTCAAACTTACTATTAATAAACCCTTACAACTTAAATTAACCCATAATTCTTGTCTATGTTTAGCCACGTGACTTGGTACCTTTTCTCAGGACAGCAATCTGGTCTTGCTTCCTCTGCATCTGACTGGTGACTGACTTTGCCTTTCTTCTTCCAAGAATTCTCTTAGTCTATTTGACACAACTCTACTTCCTGCCTGGCTACTGGCCAATCAGTGTTTTCTTAAGCTAATACAAGTGACAAATTTTTACAGTGTACAAGGGCATTATCACACAGCATTCCCCCCTTCTTTTCTTTTCAAAACAAAAACAAGAACTCTGAATGTAATCTCCTTTGTTTAGTTTTTTTCTTGATCATTATCCATAACAATCTGTAAGCAACACTCTTAAAAAAAAGGTAAACATCCATAATCTATTTGTGGGGAATATTGGCCTAGTTTTCTAGGCTACTTTCTGCTGATTGGGGGTGTTGATAATCTTATGGGGAACCCAAAGAGAATTTAGAAATGTGGTCAAGTACTGACAGGAGTATTCTGTAGGCTAGATCATCTCAGTCACTAGTCTTGAGACTGTTCTGGATGCAGAATTTAAAGGAAATTGCAACAGAGGTGTTCTGAAACTTTGAATCATCTGGGCTATCCATGTCCAATAGAGTTCCTCCAGGGGGTCTTCCTTGTTCAAACCTGATTTTTCTTAACCCAGAAATGACACACTACCTCTAATTTTCTGTGGAAATAAAAGCAAAACCTGTTCTCCAAAGTAACATATCTTTTGACTTAAAATGTGAAGTCAAGGCATTTTCAAAATATATATGTTGGATTAATCCAGCAGCACTTATAGTCAAATGTCCTTTAGCAGCTGTTGCTCCATCCCTAGCAGTCAAGCAATTCAAAGATAGCACAATAACATATAGTATCCAGATTCTCTGTGTATTTTCCATCTTTACATGCTTTATAAACACTTTTCTTTTATTTTTATATAAAATAAATAATAATTTCTTTTATTTTTATTTTTAATTTTTGTGTTTTTTTTTGAGACAGGGTTTCTCCTTGTATCTTTGTTCTGGATCTCACTCTGTAGACCAGAATCACCTTGACTTCACAGAAATTCACCTGCCTCTGTCTCCCAAGTACTGGGATTAAAGGTCTGCACCACCACACTACTCCATTTCTTTTTTTAAAGGACTTTCTCTTTCCTTTTTCCTTTCTCTCCCAAACCTATATATAACTTTAAATACACTGTAAACCATTTAAAGAATTTTTTTTTCTTGTCTGCATCTGTCTTTAGTGTATATCTCTATCTTTTTCTGGGCCCCTAAGTCTAAAATCTGCTAGGCAGCATGGCTGGTATTAAAGCTGCATCTTTGATGACTGACTTCTTTCGATTTCTTAGCTTTCTGAGAGTCTAGCTTCATTTTGGAGGTACTGGTAGGAGCCGTGTTTGTTGCAACAACTCTGAGGAGTTTCTAGGTACATTCCACCACCAAAAGCCTGCTGCCAGCTTTTCAAAATAACTATTTACGTGTTTGGTGGCAGGGTCTCTTAAGAGCTGTGAGGATTTTACCTCTAATGCTGAGTCAGGAAGCTTCTCTTAAAGGACTGGTGCCTCTGCTCACTCCCAGCAAACAGATACTTCCAGAGAAAAGATGGTTACCAAGAAGCTGCATTTGATTCTATTCTTGTCTGTCTAGAATCCTTTTTGTTTATAAAGTTTTTTCAGTCCCCATGTGAAAATTGTTGCCAAAAGTTTGGGCACCATTTGAAGATGGAAGTTTCTGTTCCACACCACCCCACAGCCATTCTTTAGGGGTACATTATTTGTATTTTAATAAATAAATCTTGCCTGAAGACCAGAGGTAAAGCTAAGCCACTACAGGTCAGGTAATGGTGACACACACCTTTAATCCTAGGGTTTGGGAAACAGAATCTCTGTGAGTTCAAGGCCACCTTGGGCTACACAAGATCAATGCAAAAACAAATCCAGGTCCCAGCATCACAGGAAATATAAAATGAGAGAAGAGAGGGGTTTACTCTGTTTAGTCTTGGATTCAGTTTGCAAGTATTTTATTGAATATTGTTGAAAAATATATATATGAAGCTGGTCTCAACATAATCAGATATTATAATTCTGTTGTGGCTTGAGTGTAGCCAAGGATTGACAGGTCCCCAGTGTGATGTTATTTAGACGCAATGTTATTTCTGAGGTGGGGTCTAGCGGGAAACTTCAAACCATTGAATATGTGCCTCTATAATTTATCTTTTGTAGGACTCATTGATAGTTCTCATGAGAAGGGTGATATCTTAGTTTGGCACCAGCCAGCACTTCTTGTCTGTTTGTGATGTGCACATCCCCACCACTGATGATATAAGGACGTAACATAGCTTTTTTTTAAAATAGAGCAAACAGGTTCCAACATCTTTCTCTGGATGCTCGCTACCCTGATTAGCTGTTTCACCACACTGACAAAAAGCTGACTGGAACAAAATGGTGAGGGATTTATTTCCTCTTCTAAACCTACCTGTCGTAGAACGTTATTGAAAAGTGTACTTCTAGCAGGGCGATGGTGGCGCATGCCTTTAATCCCAGCACTTTGGAGGCAGAGGCAGGTGGATCTTTGTGAGTTCGAGACCAGCCTGGTCTACAGAGCTAGTTCCAGGACAGGCTCCAAAGCCACAGAGAAACCCTGTCTCGAAAAACCAAAAAATAAAAATAAAAATAAAAATGAAAAGTGTACTTCTGAAAACAAATAACCAGAAATCCAAAGATTTTGTAGTTCAGCAAATCTATGATTGGTGTGAGAAAATTAACAATTTATGACTTATTGGATATAGAGGGACAAGAACAAATGTGCCTTCTCTTGCTGTCAGTCTTTTGGAGCTGCAAGACATGTTGTAACTGAATACAAGAAGTAAACATGCCATCCCATAATTCCTAACAAGAAAGTTACCTCCAGATAAATTAAATTTCTTTGAATTTAGGAAAATGAGGTCATGTAGCCTCCAAGAAACACTACATAGTGCTGAGGATAAAAGCAAACAGGACCTTTATTTGAGGAATTTATGGTAGCAGAGACTTCCTGGAAAGAGGATGATGCAGAAATTTCTCTCTCAGAACAGATCAAAACACCAGACAAATTCCAAGCCAGCCACTGATCCTAAATTTGCTGCATGAGATTACTATGGAATGTAACCAATCATTTAAACTTTTTAGTTAATATAAATATACACAGATACTAAGGAGGAAACAAATTACCTATACAAGTCAATTAAATGCCATAGTCATTTGAAAGCTAAAACAAGATTCCCTTTGATAGGAGATGACAAAAATATTCATGATGAGTCCTGTTTTCTATAGAAGAAATTGCACTTCTTGGGAAATACTAGCATCAATGTTACTTGCTCTTTACAAATAACAAAAATGTAGCTGGGTGGTGGCGGCACATGCCTTTAATCCCAGCACTCAGAAGGCAGAGACAGGTGGTTCTCTGTGAGTTTGGGGTCTACAATAGCTAGTTTCAGGATAGGCTCCAAAGCTGGAGAGAAACCCTCTCTCAAAATACCAAAAATAGTAATGATAATAATAATAAATGCATAGGAGACTCTATTCTTTATAAAACTAATTCTTTTTTTGCTATGTTTCCTTGGACATATCATATAATATACATACAAATACATACTTTAAATATTGGCATCTGAAATCTATTTTTGTGTCTTACAAGAAGCAACACCACCATCGTGTGGCAAAAGAGAAAAAATAGTCATAGATGAAATTTAAATTCACACTGTGATGTTCCAAATAAACATATACTACTTGTATAATATCCTTGTCCTCATTTTAAAAATGCAGTTTAGGTAAATTGTAGTAGAGGAAAATTCTTGAGCTTTAGGTGTAGAGGTGTTTGTAAAAGTATCCACTGGGACTGGGTTCCACAACTCTGCATTTTAACTGGTTGTAGTGTTCTGCTATACTCCCTGTCTGTTGCGAAGAGAAGTTTCCCTGATGAGGGATGAAGAATATAGCCATACTTCACTGTGGGTATACGAACAAATGTTTATATGTTTTTGTTAGGGATTATGCAGGTTTAGTAAAATAGTTGTCATAGATTCTCTTATACCCATAGAAGCTTCCTTTAATGATGATAGAATGTACTGCCTGTATTTTGTCATTATTCGGCTTGTGTAATATGACAAAAGAGCCAACTCTACCTTATACACTTATGGATATATTTTTGTTTTAGTTCTAAAATATGTTCTTTGATATTTCCCATTTGCATTGGTGTTTCTCGGTGTTTGTATAGCTAATTGGGAACTATTGAAAACTACAGTTGCTCACAAAATGAAGTTTTGTAATTAACATATTCTACTACCAATGATTTCTATTTGGTTTGTTTATTCCTTACTTTTATATGTCTCTATTTCCTTAACTTTGCTATAATATTTTAAAATAAACTTTTATAAACTCTTGAAAATAAATTTTTCACAAGTACAAAAGTAATCCAAAACTACCCTACAGGAAGGAAGTTGTCAGTTATATATCTGATAAGGAGTTAGTACTGAAAATATTTAAGTAACTCAAGCAACTACATAGTAAAGTAACAAATCATCCAATTAAAAGTAGACAAAAGGTGAGCAAATATTTCTCAAAAGAAAGACATTCAAATGGCCATCCTGAGATGAAGAGCTCTGCTCACTCACTATTAGGGAAATGTAAGACAAAACTACAACAAAGTATTACTTCACAATTGTTAAATGACTTTGATCAAAATGAAGAAAGAGAAAATACAGAAAAATGGGAACTCTTACACAACGTTGGTAAAAACGTAAATTAACACTGCCCTTATGCAAAATAACATAGAAGGTTTTGAGAAAAACTAAAACCATCACTAGCACATAATTCTGTCATCTCACTTCAGGTTGCATATGAATGGAAGTCAGTATGTGAGAAGAGTATCCAATTCCATGTTCATATGAATGGAAGTCAGTATGTGAGAA
>NC_022022.1:41634572-41639967 GCF_000317375.1 Microtus ochrogaster | reverse complement strand
ATATGAATGGAAGTCAGTATGTGAGAAGAGTATCTAATTCCATGTTCCCTGCAGCAATATTGAAAAGAGACAAAAGATGTAACTGACCAGAATCCAATAGTAGTGAACTATTATATATAATGAAATCATATTTATCTTTAAATGGAAAAAAAATCTGTCTCATTCAATATGTACCAATTAGAGGACATTGTACCAAGCAAAATATGCCACATCTACATTACTGTCTCACTTACACGAGAAATTTTAAAAGGTTGAAACCACATGAAGAAAATAAAATTATGGTTTCCAGAGTCTGGAAGAAGAACGTGTAGCTACTAATAAAAGAATAACAAGCTTTAGTGGGTTTTAGCTTCACTTTGTAAGTCACACGTGTGACATGCTATAATTTTCCCTTGAAATTCAATTGTTTCTTGCATATTTTCTCCTTAAAATTAGCAGGGGACCTAATGCTTCTCAAATTTCTTATGTGGAATTACTAATTACAACTTCTAATCTTGGGAACTTTTCTGATTTGATAGAACTATTTAGGTACATATGAGAAAACAACACTTGGAACATTAGCCATGCTTCACAGTCTGGAAAGGAGAGTAAGACATGCATACCCAGAATAGAGAAATTGTCAATTGAACATATTATAGTGAGTTATCATAAAAATAAGGAAAAAGACATTAAATTTAAATTCATAATTCAGGTTTTCAATAAATCTAATAAAGGCTATACAAAAATAAAATCAACCAAAGAATCTAAAGAAAAACTTTCTTGGATATGAATAAGAGACCATGTTTTAAAAAAATGAAGAAGGGGAGGGGACTTAAAATAGTGAGTTAGAAATTCAGTTAGAGTGAATGGTTTCACAATCTGAGAGGAAAATTAAGAAAATAAAAATTATATATGGAAGTCAGAAAAACTAGAAAGTTCTAGTACATTAAATGGAAACAGTTTCAGAAACATGAAGGAAAACAAACTACCATAACTAAAACAGGATAAAAACTATCTCAGGCAAAACAAATATTAGATAATATTGGTGAAATAAAATTTATAACTAGGCATTATATTAAAGAATGACTAAGCCTTAAAATTTAAAGATAAATGACTCTTATGGAAGTACTTTTATAAAAGCTAGTTAGGAAAGAAAGACAATTGAGTTGCATCACTTACAGTTCCTTTCTAGTGCTACAAAAAAACATTCACCCAGTTATCAAATATTTATTAAATTATTACTATGTGCTGGTTAGGGAATAAAAATACAGCAGTGAACACAGTGGTTAAATTCTCTGAATTAGATCTGACGTTTTAGTAAGAATAAAGATACACAGGCAAAACAGAGAATGCCAACCAGAATCATTTATAAGTAGAAAAACATTATGCTCTGTCATATTTAAGAGATGATACATTTATGTCCATTGTGTGTATGTATGTGTGTATGTATGCGTGAAGTGGGGGAGGGGGTATCATTGCACCAATTGGCATTGGGTTCAGTTATAAAAGTTACAGAGGCTTGTATTTCTTTCTATCTTAGTTGACAGTAAAATAGTATGTAGGCATTAAAGAAGCTCAGCTCAGCTCCACACAAACATTAGCATTGCAAGATCTTGAATCCTAAGGAATATCCTCTGCTCTGCATATGTCCCTTCCCCCACATATTGTTTGGAAGATTCCAGGGATAATATATTCCAATGATCCTGATACAAGTAGTCTATAACACATTCTGAGAAATCATTACGAATGTGAATGAGAAAGAGTATGAATGACTAAAAATAAAGTGTAGTAATGGAAACAAAATTAACACACAGATTCAAGCCATTCAATTAGAACAAGTTGGGTTTTCATCACTATGATAAGTTCCCTATAGAAACAACTTAAATGGAGAAAATACAATCTACTAGAGGGTACTGTCCTCATTCTAGACTGGTCTTCCTTTCTGACTTACTGTTCTACATGTCAGTCTGGAAATTCCCGCAAAATAAAACTTAGAATTGGGTTTGATTCATACCATAGGCATCTAAATCTAATTAAATTGAAAATCAATTTTAAGCTTATCCCAATCAATAAGTAATTCCTAAGAATAGAGATATGCAGTTAAAATAAAAGAAAATCCAAAAGTCAACTTTTGTAAAAATCCGGCTTTTAAAATTTTTGTAACTACAGGCATTGCCAATATGATATAATGAAGTAGAATGAATTCATAGACTGTTGGGAGAATTTTCTCATTATTTATCATCTTCTCATATGGTTCCAATGACAAACCAAAGTTCAATTCAAATCACTGGTTTCTTAGGTTTAGATACAGAACATGGGGGAGTGTTTATGGTCAGGAGCGTGGATGACCTTAAAGCACTGGAAGGTCTGCTCCCAACATGGGTGAAAGTTTCCCCACAGCTTCATAGGTACAGAGCCCTTCCTTAAGTCTTCCAAAGTCTATATACTCTGGTCCCTCCCTGAAACCTGAAGTCAAGTACAATTAGGACAGAGCTGCATAGAACTATCTGGAAGGACTGACTGGATGCTGAGTTAGGGTCCAATGACCCTCCCCACCCACTTTTTTTTTGGGGGGGGGATGTCAACAAGAAGCCCAGTCATGATATTTTGAAAGCAGACACTGATTGTCTTAAGAAGATGACAGCTGTTTGGCAAGATAGTTTAACAGAAACAGACTTCTCAATCACTGTGCTGAGCAATTTCTACTACCAAGTAGTTACAGAATGCTAACAGCGCTTTTATTGTTTATTAAAGCAAGCCTGAAATCAGCAAGGGGTTCTGAGACTTTATGTAAATCTCTTAGCTCAGCTAAGTTTTGTCATTTGGGGATGCATTTTTATTTTTTTTCTTTTTTATTATCATATTATTATTATTTATTTTTTATTTTTTTCCGTTTATTTATTTATTAAAGATTTCTGTCTCTTCCCTGCCACCGCCTCCCATTCCCCTCCCCCTCCCCCAATCAAGTTCCCCTCCCTTGTCAGCCCAAAGAGCTATCAGGGTTCCTTGCCCTGTGGGAAGTCCACGGATCACCCACCTCCATCCTATGGAATGTATACACATTAGAGTAGTACTTAGCAGTAAAAAACAAGGACTTCTTGAATTTTGCATGCAAATGGATGGAAATAGAAAACACTATCCTGAGTGTTGTAAGCAGAGGAACATGGGATGTACTCACTCATATTTGGTTTCTAGCCATAAACAAAGGACATTGAGCCTATAATTAGTGATCCTAGAGAAGCTAAATATGGGGATGCATTTTTAAAGACACCCGTAATGTTCTAAGTATGTGGTCATGTTTAAGCATAAGCCAGGCTTCTTCTAAGGATATTGCAGTAGATTTTCTTAAAGGCAAGTTTTTAGAGGAACATCTGCTTATGCTCCATTCCAGTCATGGAAGAAGACGAATTGGAGGCGACATTTATTTTACTTACACCCTAACCATGGCTCTTACTAATGTGTGTGAGAGAGAAAGAAAGACAGGGCGGGAAGTCGAAAGGAAACAAGCACACTAACCCGTTTAGGTGCAGTGTCCCGGTAAAGCCCCGCCTGGTTTATATTAGTATTGTTGAAGAGTCCCTAGAATCAGGAAGGGAGAATCGTTTTGCTGTTGTACTGTTCACCAGGTACACAATTCCTTCGGTTCTAGAGTGCACAGTTCCCTTAAGCGACTTAGTAACTGACTTCACAAAGCTTGCACCACCTACACAGACTGAGCGTCAAAGTAACTCCTCTTTCCCCTTACCCCGCCCCTCTCCCGGCAGACAGGGATTGCCACGTCATGCGACTCATTGGCACCACCAATCAGCTCCGCTCCGAGATATTCAAATCAGCAGCGCGGCAGTTGTGCAGACCCGGACACCAGGCTAAGGTTCCAGCTACAGCGCTATTTCCGCAGCCTTTATGGACTCTGCCTGGCACTGACAGCATGGAGGATCAGGGTGCTCCTCTTGGACCTTACCGGGCCACCAAGCTGGTAAGAGCGTGGATGATCGCTGGAGGACAGGGACCAGGAATCTAGGTCTCCTGAGGGACAAAGAGATCCTGGAGACCTGGGTATATGTGGGATTTAGGTTTCCTGAGGGGACTCAGAGATACTGGATTCTTGATGAGCCAGAAATCTGCTACCCTGAGGGACACAAGGAGCCCAGATTTCTGAGAACGGTACTGAGGGACACTGATTAGTAATGGCACTGAGTTGCACTCCACTCTGGTCTCTCTCAGCTTCAGATCCAAAGTGCAGTGCCCCAAAGCTGCACAATTTTCTGGCTCTGCAGGACAGCTGCACAGGTGTCTTCCTTTCCCTGATTCACAAATACGATTGTTAGTCACTTTTCATGTGTTATTTGCTGCCTCCCTGAATTAGAAATTAAAGTTTCAAATCAGAAGTTCAGGGATGGCAGTTTGACCTGTTGGCTCTATAAAATTTATTGTAGGACATGTATGCTAAGTAGCACTTTAAAAGAACTGTTGAAGCTAAACCCAGAGTACTTTTAGTAACCTCTGAGGGTTGTCACCAGGGCTGTGCAGTTGGATTTTCTATCCTGTAAAGTAGTATACTTCCGGTTATGTGACATGAAGAGATTCACCTAACCTCTTTTTTCCACACTGGCACAACAGGCTTGTAGGACATGGCCTATGAGAATGTGTGGTAGTCTATAGAATAACACGCAACTTATTCTCTCACAAACGCCTGTTCTACTTCACCAGTGTGGAAACCAAGGCTCAAAGAAAGGACTCTCCTGAAGACACATAAATGGTAAACGGAAGAACTAAAAATTCACCTCTTTCTGGCATGGTGATCTTGACATAAATTCTACTGCTCAGAAAGTAGTTGGTGGTTATGTTTATCAATATAAAGGACAAAATTTAGTGCTGTTAGGTACCTTAATGATGTAATCTTGCCACATTAAAAATTTACTATCTTAGGTGAAAGTAACACAAGCACACTTTTAAAAAACATTCACCAAATACTTAAAAATACTTTACATAAAGTTTTTTTTATTTCCACATGGTAAATATTAGTATAAAAATATTGAGGTACAGAGAAGAAAAGAACAAATATAAACAAGAAGTAAAGCTTAAACAAATCTTAAATGTTTCACTTTGGGACTTTACAAACACCCTGCATTTCAAAGCTGTTCTGTGCTGTCTTTACGTTCAGAGTCACATGTCACTTTAGAAGTTCAATAAAGTTTCTTGAATGTAAGTAATAGAGAGGTGTGGAAAGAAAAGAAATGCAGTTCATTTCTAATGTATGACTTTTTCTATTAAAAAGTGATATATTCGTTGTATACCACCACTTTTATATTTTAGTGCTAATGTCTCAAATCTAGACATTTGACTGAGGGTAGTTCAGAAAACAAATTCTTTTTAATGCATAGGTTAATCAAATGTGCAATGACTTCATTTATTA
>NC_022022.1:41630194-41634472 GCF_000317375.1 Microtus ochrogaster | reverse complement strand
CTATGTTCCATTTATTTATTTGTTTTGAGACAAGTCTTTCTATGTGGCCTTGGGTGTCCTGGTACTCACCATGAAGGACAGGCTGGTTTTGAACTCACAGAGATCCAATAGCCTTTGCCACCATACCCAGAACTACAGGGATTTTCATAAGAGATACTATACTAGATGCCTGGCATTAAAAGCACTTTGCCATTATAACTGTTACATGCCAGAAGTTTTATTTGACTAGTACAATTATTGAGTACAGATTCTAGACAGAATTGGTTAAACCTGGTCTTTTGTTGCTATTGCTTCTTCATTTGTTTGTGTGGATTTGGGGGTAACTTATGGCATCCGTTCTACGTATAATTTGGGGACAGGATTTCACTAAGTTTTGCAGGTTATTTTTTAACTCATTCTGCATTCCATCTAAGAGCTGAACATAATAAACTTCATGCCTCAGCCTCTGAAATTGCAGGCCTGCACCGCCAGACCCATCTAAACCTGGATTTGAATACTTATGTTAATCATTTAGATTAACATGCAACCTGTGGGTTGTGACCCCTTTGGGGGTCATAAATCAGATATACTGCATACCAGATATTTGCATTAAAATTCATAACAGTAGCAAATTACAGTTATGAAGTGGCAACAAAATAATTTTATTGCTAGGATTCACCTCATGGGAAACTGTATTAAAGGGTCACAGCATTAGGAAGGTTGAGAACCATTATTTAGATATATGATCTTGGTTTAGCTGTCCATCTGTGCTTCCTTTTTCTTATATGAAAAATAAAATAATAGTAACTTCATAAGACTATGAAATTTACAATTAAATAATGAATATGAGGCATATTATTAATGTTAATTAAAGTAAAAAACCTAACAGAAAATGTTTATCAGGGACTAAGAAACAGGTGCATTGCAGTTCTTTTCATTGCTAAGTTTCCTAAGTGGAATACCCAATGAATGTATAGTAAAAAAGCCTATTACAAAGAAAATATTATTTTGGCATTAGAATTAATAATAAATTAGTGAGATATAAGATTTTATGTAGCACAGATAAGATGATTTCTTCAAGAATATTTACAGTATAATCAGTCTTGAAATAAAGAATTTTCTTTGTCTAATAATTTTCTTTATTTCTTTTGGTTATTTTGAGATAGGGACTCACATAGTCAAAATTAGCCTAGAACTGGCTACATACCCAAATCAAAGAGATTTCACTTTTTTGTATGATGTTTTTTGAACGGTATTTTTCTTCTCTTCACAGTGGAATGAAGTAACCACATCTTTTCGAGTAGGAATGCCTTTAAGAAAACATAGACAACATTTAAAAAAATATAGCAATTGTTTCACTGCAGAAGAAGCAGTAGATTGGCTTTATGATCTATTAAGAAATAATAGTAATTTTGGTCCTGAAGTTACAAGACAACAGACTGTTCAACTATTAAGAAAATTTCTTAAGAATCATGTGATTGAAGATATCAAAGGTAGATGGGGATCGGAAAACCTTGAAGACAACAATCAACTATTCAGGTACTGAATAGATGTGTAATTATAAAATCTAATTAGTTCTGCTCCTAGCATTTTACTTAAGAGAAATAGTCTCCCCTGGTAAAGAGCCCCCAAAATAGTCTTTCAGTACCAAATGGTCATCCCTGAAATCATATGCATACAAGTAACTTCATATGAACTGAGCAGGAAGCATTAATCTATTTAGAATATTCATATACAATATATATGTGAATTTGAGAGAGTAAGGAGGGGTGCAAGGAAAGCGTTGGAGGAAGGAAAGAGAAAGGTGAAATCATGTAATTATGTTATAATTTCAAGAATGAAAAATTAAACACAAATAAGTAAAAACCTGAAATTACATTGAAATTGTAGCTTCACATTTGTCATGTTTTTGCAGCAATAGCAGCTTCTTTCAGAGAAATAGTGATGTTTTTTAGAAAGGTATTGTTGATCTTTCTTTCCACTTTCATTGAAAATAGATTTTTTCATATAATATGCTCTAAGTAAGGTTTCCTCTCTCCCATTCCCACCCAGATCCACAACCTTTATTCTCTTCTTAGAAAACAAAATATATCTAAGGAATAGTAATAAAATAAAATAAGATAAGATAAATGAACAAATAATTTAAAATATGATAAAACAGCCAAACAAGAAAAAGTACCGGAAACCCCTATGGTTGCTGAGACATACACATTCACGCACCCAGGAATCCCACTGAAACCAAAATTGGAAGTTATAATATATATGCAAAGGACTTGTAATGTAGAAAAACAAAACAATGTCTTGACATAACATTCTGAGACAAAGAAACTCCAAAGATGTGGTTGAGTTTGCTTTGTGTTTGTTATCTGCTGCTGGGCATGGATCCTACCCTTAAAAGTCTTCTGTTTTCCCAGGGAGGCCCTTTTGGAGAAAACTTAAGTTTTCATTTTCAAGTGGTTATCAATTGGAAATAGCTTCTGTGTTAGGAATGAGTATGTTTCTACTCTTCCTTTAAGCTCTAGGACCGTCTGATACAGGCATGTTTAGATTCCGTGTGTTTTGTCAGTCTTTGTGAATTCATGTGCCAGTACTGCTGTATCTAGAAGGCCTTGACTGCTTGCTGTCTTCGATCCCATGTGTCTCTTAGACTCTTCACCTTCCCTTCGTTGGAATTCCTTGAGCCCTGAGGGGTGGGATTTGGTGAAGACCTTCTATTTATGACTGTGTCTTCCAAGGTCTCTCACTCTTTGCATAATACTTGGCTGTGTGAATTTCTGTATTTATTCCTATCTGCTGCAAGAGGAAGCTTCTCTGGTGATAGTCAAGCTTGGCACTGATGTTTGAGTATAACAGAATGTCATTAGAAGTCATTTTATTGCTACATTTTGCTTTGTTTTGTTTTAAAACAGTAGTTTTTGGGTTTTTCCTATGTCCCTGGCTTATTTAGTCTCAAATTTTGGTTGATTACTCCCACAAGTTTTGTGCCTCCATTGCACTAGCATACCTTGTAGGGAGGACACATAGTAGATAAAAGGGTGATATAGGATGTCTTTCTGTATGCTGTGACTATGTGTTTCTCTTATTGGTTGATGAATAAAGCTGTTTCAGGCAATGACCAGTAAGAATATACCTAGGCAGGAAATCGAAACAATGATAGGGAGAGAGAGAGGGTAGAAGAAAGGAGATACCACCTACCCGCTGGAGAAGTGAAATGCCAGGGCATCTTGGTAAGTCACAACCAGGTGGTGATACATAGATTAATAGAAATTTATAAGAGAGAGCTATCCAGTATGACACCTAAGCCATTGGTTAAGCAATTGTAACTGATATTAAGCCTCAGAGTGGTTATTTCATAAGCATCTGTGGGGACCCAGTGGTCAGAGAGGAACCAGTCAAGTGGGATTTGCAGAATGGAGAAAAATCTCCATCTACAAGAGGGTTTGTGTCTAGGTTGGTGTTTACATTTCTCTTTTGACATTGTGCAGAGTACTAACGATGCTAGAACATGGAAGTGAAGGATCTATGTAAGCATCAGCTTAACTTCTCCATGTTCCAATGAGTTGTGTAGGTGTTGTCTTTTGTTTTATTGATCTTGGCCAGTTTGATTGATATTAGATGAAATCTCAAAGTAATTTTGATTTGTGCTTTCCTGATGACTAAGGATATTGAACATTTCTTTGTTTCTCAGCCTTTTGAGTTTCTTCTATTGAGAATTCTCTGAGTAGATCTGTACCCATTTTTTAATTGGGTTATCTATTTTCTTGACGTCTAGTATTTTGAGTTTTTTATATATTTTGGATATTAACTCTCTATCCAATGTGTAGTTGGTCAAAATCTTTTCCCATTCTGTATAGCCCACTGCTATGTCAGAATAATGGTGATCTTTGCTATACAGAAGCTTTTCAGTTTTATGAGCTCCTATTTACTGATTGTTGCTCATAATACCTATGTTACTGATGTTCTCTTCAAAAGACGTTTCTTGTGTCAGTGAGTTCAAGACTACTTTCTCTTCTATGAGATTCAGTGTATCTGGCCTTATGTTGATGTCTTTGGTGGTTTTGAAGTTGAGTTTTGTGCAGTGTAATTAAAATGAATTTATTTGGATTTTTCTACATGCCATTCAGTTTAACTACCACCATTTTTTTTTAAGATGTTCTATTTGTGAAAGTAAAAGCCAAATAAACCGTTTCTTCCCCAACTTGCTTTCTGGTCATGGTGTTTCTCGAGTCTGAAGAGCAGTCAGGGTTCCCTGCCCTGTGGAAAGTCCGAAGTCCTCCCCCCTCCATCCTGGTCTAGGAA
>NC_022022.1:41619108-41623319 GCF_000317375.1 Microtus ochrogaster | reverse complement strand
AGGAGCTTAAAACTGTTCTTGAGCACTGGTCCTAGCATAGAGCAGGTCCGGGTTGGGGAGGGGTGCTGGGGGGCTGGGTCGTGCAAAAGAAAGACAGCCCTCGGTTTGTTTGTTTATTTTATTCCAGAATTGAGTCCATTGATGTTGCATTATCAATGAGCAGTATTTGTTGATTCCCCCATTTTGTTGTCGAGGAGTGTCCCCCCATCACCTCCTTTTAATTTGCTGGTCTAATATTTGTTCTTCTTGTTTTCTTGGGTATGGTTAGATTCTTCAGTTCGAGGTTTTCCTTCCAGTGCCTTCTATAGGGCTTAATTTGTAAATAGACACTGCTTGAACTTGGTTTTATCATGGAATGTCTTTTTCCACCTGATGTAATAGAAAGTTTTGCATGGTATAATAATCTGGGCTGAAATTTGTGGACTCCTAGAATTTGGAGAACATTCCTCTAAATCTTTCTGGCTTTTGTAGTCTCCACTGAAAAGTCAGGTGTTATTCTTATAGGTCTGCTTTTATATATACTTGCTTTGTTCCCTAGGAGTTCTTAAAAGTCTTTGTTTGTTCCATACATTTAGTGTTTTTATTATTATGTGATGCTAGGAATTTCTTTTCTGATGCAATCTATTTGGCATTCTCTATCCTTCTTGTACCTTTGTAGGTCTTTTCCTGTATGATTCTTTTTAAAATATTTTCTGTTCCTTTGACCTGGGTTTCTTTTTCTTACTCTGTTCCTATTATTCTTCAACTTGATCTTTTTATGATGTCTTATATTTTTTGAATGCTTTCTGCCTGAATTTTCTTAGACTTAACATTTTATATGACCACGGTATCCATTTCTTTTTGACTTCAACAACTGAGATTCTCTCTTCTATCTATTATATTTTGTTGGTGAGGCCTATGAATGAATGAATTGCTCAATTTGAGTGCCTAATTTTTTTTTATTTCCGTTTGTCCCTCAGTTTGGATTTTTATTATTGATTCTATTTCTACTTGCAAATCTTCAATTATTTTCTTCATTTCATTCCACTGTTTCATGTTTTCATGATTTTTTTAAAGGACATTTATTTCTTTTTTAAGGACCTCTTACATATATTCATAAAGGCTATTTTAAAGTCCTTTTCTTGTGCTTTAGCTATATTACATTTCTCAGGGCCTACTGTAGTATGATTGCTTGGATTTAGTGGAGATATATTGACATATTACTCTGGCTATTTTGATTCTGTTTTTATGCTGGGTCTAGGCATCTGGGATTTGGGATCATTTTAATTCTAGGTGCTCATAGCTGGTCTTTTCTTTAATGGGTGGAAATTCTATTCCTTGGTTTCTGTTACCTTCTTTGATTCTTAGGATGTGATTTGCCTGATAGGGACTGCTCCTGAAACCCAGCCAGGTGTGGCCACTGATGGTTTTATTGGTATTGGGAGCTAACACTTAGAGACAGAGATGTGCTAGAAATGAAGAATGCTGAAGGGAACCACAGTAGGAATATAAACATGGTTTATCACCAGTATCTGCTTAGTCCTGTGGGAATTGGGGCGGAGAAGAATGAGAGGCCATAACAGGTGACCTGCTACAGAGCTGGAAATGAGGCTGGGAGGTTGAATTTAAAGGACAGGAGGTAGAGTGAAGATCTGAGTATTGCCTACCTGCTTTCCTGGCTTACATACTTCCCAGGGAGTGCCTACGGACGTGGGAGACTGAGACATAGGAATGGGGTAAAGAGGGCAGGTGTAGGGGAAGATAGTCATGATCTTCTGGAAATGGGAGCAGAGAGGAATGGGGAGATGGAAGTAGGTGATCTACTACAGAGTTCAAGATTATTAGACTGTGGGGTTAGATTTAGACGAGAGGCAGAGTGAAGGTTTAGAGATTGCCTAGTATTGCTGCTCTTAAGTAATTAAAACTATGTAGAAAAACTGTATGGTTGAAAGTTGTGAGCTACAAAGTTCATAATTTTGAGTGTTAAGTAGTGTACTATAAAGCAGGAAGTTGGAAGGATAGCATATACTAGTGTTTGTGCATGTTATAAACGTCAGAACGTTTCAATGATGTTATTATTGACATTAAATTTCATAAATTCTCTAATTCCAAAACAAATTCATGGGTCCTTGCCTTTAAATGATACATACTTATTATAATAACATGTAATAAAATGGTAGAGTATTTTATGTAACAAAATCAGTGCTGGCATTGGTAGAGTGCTTGTCATGAATGTTTTCTATGCCCAAGACCCTGGGTTTGGTCCACCACAGCGCTTCATTTTAATGTATTTATTTTAAGTTTTTGGAGACAGGGTGTTTCTGTAGCTTTTGGTGCCTGTCCTGGAACTAGCTCTTATAGACCAGGTTGGTCTCAAACTTAACAGAGATCCACCTGCCTCTGCCTCCTGAGTTCCTGGATTAAAGGTGTGCACCACCACCACCTGGCTTGTTGCTTCATTTCTAAACTGCCACCTTTAAGCCTATAAACCTCATGTAACAATCACTGAAGTTTAGATTTTTACCTATGAGTCCTTTCAATATCTATAAACATATGAGTTTATGACTTATTTGAATTGAACCATAAATGACAGGTTCTAATTAAGAATCATTTTTTACACTGAAAATAAAGAGCTCTTAATCAATTTTATTTAACTATTATTTCACTCATAATTTCAAATATTTTCTTCATTATTGTTAAACACTTTCAATATAACATATACCAGAGAGAGAGAGAGAGGAGACAGAGATACGTAACAAGAAATCAACTACAGGATATAGAAACTGCTTAATTATTTGTGTACATCCCAGTTTAGTATCTAAGAAAGCTGAGCAAGGATTCATTAAGCCCTATTTGCAAATGAGAATGCTGAGACCCTACTTCAACAAATGTTGCTTTATCTTTCTGAAAGTTTTTTCTCCTTAAAGCACTGTATACACTTATACTAATTAATAAACTTCCAAATATCTTCTGATCTTAGCTCCATCCTGTACTATATCATAGCCTAGCAGAAAAGCAGAAGGACAAGGAATGCAAAGAGGCAAGCATGAAAGGTTCTTATGTTTTGGTAATAGTATTTGAGTCATGCTGGAACCAGAACTCTCTCAAAAGAAGCATTAATCTATCTTAAAAACCCAACCACCTGGTATCCCTTACCTAGGAATACAATTTCACCTGAGTTTCAGCTAGGACAAAACACAATACCTTTGTATCAAAGGATTTTCAACATACAAGTGAATTCCAGTAACAAGCATATGAATAGTGTGTGGCACTCTTTCCCCTTCTTAGTTACAGCACAACAGTTTTGCAGTATGGGCCCTATCCTCACTTTGACCTTATTCCTTCAATGTCTCATTCTATGTCTTTACTTGTTTTCCTACCAGTATCAAACATCTCAAATAAATGTACCATAAGCTTTGGAGTCATTTTTTTTTTAAATCTCCTACTAGGTATAAACTTAAATATAGCAAATTGAGAGACATTATTGTTATTGTTCAGGCATCTGTGCTGGCCTGTCCTTAGGGTCCTCACAGAAGCCACTCAGAACCCCCGCTGTGCACATTGCTACTGTCCCCTTATAAAAGGCAGGCTTTGTTCACTTCCCATCTTCTCTTCCGCCACTCTTGTCCCAGGGACTGATCTCTGCACCCCTCCTCCCCTCTTTGTCCTGTCTCTGTCCCCATTTTGTCCCTTTTCTCTTTCAATAAACCTCCCATGTGAGCCCTGATGTATGCTGTGATGCTTTCCTGCCACTCCTCCAAAGAGGCAGGCCTTTGCGCTTCTCTTCCTCCTCCCTTTTTATTCCCCTCCCCCAATAAACCCTCCATGTGAGCCCTGTCCTATGATGGCATCTCTCTCTCTCTCTCGCTTGCTGTTTTTTTAAATTATAGCAACTGTCACCTTTAACCTAAGTTTTTGTCCTTTTGTTTTGTTTCCAAACGAGTGACATTCTTCCCTATAGTTGTCTTCATTAGTCAGTCCCTTCTCCACTTTAAACATGGTGGAATTATTAAACTCTGTCATACTACCTAGTACTCTAATCTGTATATTTCTTCCTCCAATATGAATATCCTTTATTAGATTTTTTTTCTTACTTGGATTTTAAAGTTGTATTTTATGTGTATGGATGTTTTTCCCAAATGTATGTCTATATACCAAGTGTGTGCAGAGATGATAAAAAATAGACTAGGAGCCGGGCGGTGGTGGCGCACGCCTTTAATCCCAGCACTCGG
>NC_022022.1:41617075-41618363 GCF_000317375.1 Microtus ochrogaster | reverse complement strand
CCTTTAATCCCAGCACTTGGGAGGCAGAGGCAGGCGGATCTCTGTGAGTTCGAGACCAGCCTGGTCTACAGAGCTAGTTCCAGTACAGGCTCCAAAGCCACAGAGAAACCCTGTCTCGAAAAACCAAAAAAAATAAAAAATATGAAATGTTATTAGGGAAAATTATAAAATTATTACTGAAAAGAAAAGAAATAGAAAAGCAGACCATGTTTATAGGTAAGATAAGCAAACTCTAAAATTCATCTTGATAAAGGTCTAAGACATTTCAGAGAAAAAAGGGGAGAAGATTTCCTCACCTGATAATTGGGTCTAAAACAATTACATACAAAGAAAATACATTAATACATAGGTAGAAATTTGATAAAAATGTATTTGTAATCCCATCGACACTACAGAAGCAATGTTTGTCATGAGGTATACTTGAAAAGGATGCTTTTGTATAATTTAATATTTTTGTCATTTGTTGTTCTTCCTATTTGGTGTGTTAATCAGATATAATTCCAGCACTTGGGATGTAGGTGCATCAGAATCAGAAGTCTAAAATTATTCGTAGTTACATAGGTGTTTAAGACTAGCCTGTGCTAAAGACTATTTTTCAAAAAACAAACAAAAAAGGTTGGGGATGGAGAGATAGTTCAGCACTTAGAAGCACACACTGCTCTTTCAGAGGGTATGAGTTCAATTCCCAGCTCAAGGTGAATCTGATGACTCTGACCTCTAAGGCACCTACGCCCACATGTATATACCTACGTACAGATACATAATTAAATATTCTTCAAAGCAAAACATTATACCTGTTTTAAATACCTTAGTATGAAAAATAAAATTTATATGGGATAATCTAAAAATTATATTATAACAAGGAAAGAGCTTCTAATGCCACTAAAATGTTAAGTATGAATTTAATGTGTAATTTAAAAAATACCAAAAGAGAAAAACACACAAGTATATTTATTGAAACCCTAAATGCACACACACATGCAAAAAAGAGATGTTTATTATTTCCTTTAAGAGAGGGCTAAAAATTTAAATAGGCCAAGGACTTTCTTGTACTTAAAAATGCAGAAGTATTTGGTGAAATATCAACAACTTCATTGCTTGATTGTTGCATATATACATGTTGGTTTATATTCTGTTCTATTTGTGCCATTGAAATATTTCACATTAAGATGATAAAAAATGTATCATAGTCAAAAGAAGAAAGAGACTACATCCTAAAATTGGGACAAACTGTCAAAAGGCTGGAAGTATATCCAAACTCTTTCTTTTTTTCTTACTTTCTTTCTTT
>NC_022022.1:41596442-41616975 GCF_000317375.1 Microtus ochrogaster | reverse complement strand
AAAGTAGAGACTTCAAATATGATCGCAACGACTCTTTCCTGAGTTTTTCTAACCAAACCCAAGCAGGTCACACTACCAATAACCATGACTTGCCACATGTACGCCAGCTTGGAGAGACAGCTGAGTGTAGCCATAAATGAATGACAACAGATTCCAGAATGTCAGCTTTTAGGGCAAACCTTTTTTTTTTTTTTTTCCTCCAGACCACGGTTTCTTTTTTTTTTTTTTTTGATTTTTGTTTTTGTTTTTTGAGACAGATTTTCTCCGTGTAGCCCTGGCTGTCCTGGAACTTGTCCTCTCGACCAGGATGGCATTGAACCCACAGGCCTCTGTCTCCTGAGTCCTAAAATTAAAAGTGTGTGCCACCCTTGCCTAACTATGATGTTTTTCTTTAAGTGATATACAAAACAATATTCTAGAGCTATTTATATGTAAGTATTACTTCTTCAACCAGACTCATCCTGATTGTAGCCCTGTACTGTATACAAGCAAAACTGAAATGTGCACAGCATTTTAAAGAAAGCAGGAAACCACTAAAATACTTTAAATGTTTATTGGTAATATTGACTTATGTAGAATCTTCATTACTTGATAATGTAATTAAATCAATTTCTTTGTGTGACTTTTCAAATGTACTCTAAAAGTTTATTTTTTATCATATCCTATTTCACTCCATATTATTTTTAAACCAGATTTCCTGCAACTTCTCCACTTAAAACTCTTCCACAAAGACATACAGAAATCAGGAGAACAAGCAAAGAGTACTTTTCCAAAGATAAAGACAGTATTTTTAAATTGCGAAACTTAGCTCGTAAAACTCCTAAGAAGCATGGATTACGTTTCTCTCAGGTAAAATATCCTTTCACTAACCAGTAGTTTAAATAGCATTGTCACATGTTTCATAATAAGATTGTTAAAAGTAAATTATGCTTTAATATTTGAAGACAATCTTGTAATCCCTTACATTAAAAACTTTTTTTTTAAAAAAAAATGTGTGAATGCATTTGGAACCTACAGAAACAGTGCTGAATTCAGTAATGAGTTTAAAAAGGATTGCTCTAATTTAATATTTTGTCATTTGTTATTCCTATTTGGTGTATTAATTAGATTTCCACCACTGTGATAAAACACTTGAGAATCGATCTCCAAGTAAGCAAGTTAAACCTTAGATTTCATAAGTTTCAGTCCATATTCTCCAGTCTCTATTATTTTTGGTCTTATGACAAGGCACTGCAATCATAATAAGAGCATGGAAGGGAGGGAGCTACTTACAGAAAATAGAAAGTAAAAGAAGGAAAATTGCCTGGATTGGGGTACCAATAGCTAGCTGCTTCAAAAGACTGCTACCTGTGATTCTTTGCACCAGACCTTGCCTCTTAAAGGTTGCATCACCTAGTAAGCTCAGGTTAGAGACTGACTTCAATATGGGTTATTTGCAGTATACTCATTATTTAAACAATAGCTGCATAATTGTATAATCCTTCAGTTTGTCTCTGTCACTACTCTTTTATAATGATAACCAAACTATAAAGTACATAGATAAGCAGTTGATTTGGATGTGTTGGAAAAGGTGCAAAATTTAAAACCTTTGCTATGTTTCCCATTTCTTTCGCACACTTTGTAACTCCATAGTACACTTTAACTAATAAAACTACAAGTATGAAAAACCCTAACTCAATAAATTAAGCGGAAATCCATTAAGGAAGACAGCAAATGTTAAATTCAGTCTGATACAAGAAAGAAAGGAAAGAGGGAAGGAGGAAGGAGGGAGAGAGAAAGAGAGAGAGAGAGAGAGAGAGAGAGAGAGAGAGAGAGAGAGAGAGAACAAGCAAACAAAGAATCCTGTGTTTAAAGTGTTCCACTTTCCTTTATTTTGTGTATAGACTGTTGTAAACAGAGACTGCTCATTCATTTTCCAGCCTCCTAGACCTGAACAATCACAGAAGAAACTATATTAATTACATACTGGCCAATGAGCTCAGGCTTCCTATTAACTAACTCTTACACTTTAAATTAACCCATTTCTATTAATATGTGTATCGCCATGAGGCTGTGGCTTATCAGTAAGGGTCAGGGTCTGTCTCTTTCGTCAGCTACATGGTCTCTGTCTGACTCCACCTACTCTCTATTTCTCTTCCAGTCTGGCTATAGTCTGCCATGCCATAGGCCAAAGCACCTTTATTTATTAACTAATAAAAGCAACACATATATCGAATGACATCCCACATCAGACTGTAACAAACCAAAACAATTTTTTTCTTAAGGAAAATACAGAAAACATAAATCATGAGAAGATAATCAATGAACACAAAGAAAACTCAGCTGACAAGAGAGAAATAAGCCAAGAAGATGTTGAAGAAGCTTGGAGATATATTATCATGACCTAGTAAGACAAAATTGAGCTGTAGTTAAGATTGTTAAGTATGTGGATTATTAATTTGATTTTTTCATCCAAATCTTCAAATGAATAAAAACCTTATTTTTAAAAATTAGAATTTTAATATGCTTGTATGTTTTTTAGTAATTGATTTTGGTACAGATCCAGTACACAAAGAAAAGTTTCACCTTTTTAATTAAAGTCATCACTGTAGTTTGAGATTTTTATTGGATTCCTCTGAGTTTTGTTGTGTAAGAATATATATGTAAAAGTAAATAGTAAATATAATTCTTGAACTTTTGACAAGAGAAAAATAAAGTACTCTGGTGGCTTTGTTTGTTGCAAGTCATATTCACATTTATATTCTATTCCTTTATTTTATAAAGAAAAATTATTTATACTCTTCTTTTTAGTCTGCAAAGCATTTTAGGTGTACCATCCATAGAAGACCTCATAAACCCAGATGAAGTAACTCCTCAATATATAATGTACAACATGTCCAACACAAGTAAGCATGGAGTGGTTGTACTACAAGACAAATCAGGTAGGTGTTTAGAAAAAATTTGGGGATATTTTTAAACTTGGTAACCAAAGCTGGCTTCATAGGGCAATGTAGACACTCAGATATAGAAAATAGAATCCTTTCCAAGGCTACATTAACTTAATTTTTAAAATTAAATTAAATTAAATTAAAAGTTCCCCAATATTCAGACAATGTTAATTTTGGTCAGACGCTTCATCTAAATCAGTAATAGTCATGTACCATAGTAATAGGACTAAAGAGAAGTAATGGAATAAATAAAGATGAGAATTAGTTTATATACACATAGACCTTTCTCATTTAATTAATTCTTGGTTTGGGGTAGCTACTTGATTTAAGTATCATAGATAGAATCAAGCTCAAGATACTTAAAACTTTTTCAATTTTTTTTTTTTTGTATTTTAATATATTAATCTGTACTCAACCAGTGGTTAGCTCAGCTGGTAAAAATGCTTGGTGCTAAGCCATGTATAATATTTTAAAAATACTATCATAAAACATCTATGACTTAATATACATTTTTTTGATTTTTGTATCTAGAGGATCTTCCACACTGGGTATTATCGGCTATGAAGTGCCTTGCAAATTGTAAGTTAAACCACAAATGTGTGTGTGTGTGTGTGTGGTATATTATATTGAAAGTGTTTAACAATAATGAAGAAAATATTTGAAATTATGAGTGAAATAATAGTCAAATAGAATTGATTAGGAGCTCTTTATTTTCAGTGTAAAAAATGAATCTTAATTAGAACCTGTCATTTATGGTTCAATTCAAATAAGTCATAAACTCATAGGTTTATAGATATTGAAAGGACTCATAGGTAAAATCTAAGCTACAATGATTGCCACATGAGGTTTATAGGCTTAAAGGTGGCAGTTTAGAAATGAAGCAACAAGCCAGGTGGTGGTGGTGCACACCTTTAATCCAGGAACTCAGAAGGCAGAGGCAGGTGGATCTCTGTGAGTTCGAGACCAACCTGGTCTATAAGAGCTAGTTCCAGGACAGGCACCAAAAGCTACAGAGACAACCTGGCCCCCCAAAACTTAAAATAAACAAATAAATAAATAAATAAATAAGAAGCAACATAGGAATAGAAGATGTTAAATCAGAATCCAAGTTTCATAAAGCCCATGTCCATACTTTCCCAAGGTAGATTACTTCATAGGATGTATTAATAGAAAATGCTGTTAGTTATTTACAAACCACTGTTTAGCATTTTATTGCTCAACCTTTTTCTTAGTAAACATTGATAGTTGGTTTACAAAATTCTTCCTGCTTTCAAAATATATTTTAAAAATTTGCAAAGGTATTTGCTTTCATAATACATTTATCTAATTATTCTTTATCAATAAAAATCGAGAGTTGGATATTAGAGTAAGATCCTGAAAGATCAGAGAAGCAGCAGAACAGCGACCAGTAACTTCTTATCTCTTCTGTTCCTCCATCCAGATGGGTTGAGATCCTCTCTCAGTCCTGCCTTCCTGTTTCACATCTGTTCACAGTCCTCCAAACCTCTGCAGTTAATTTTGGTCAGCTAATGGCTAGCTCTGCCCTCTGACTCAAACAGGCTTTATTTTCAAAATGAAATTAAAATATTATACAACACGTTTAAGTCATTAAAAGTTAAAATGTATTTTAGAAATTTTAGTGATCGCTGAAGTTCTTTTAAAGTTACCACTTTTGGAAATGGAATGGAATTTTGTAAATGTCAAAGATTATATTCCTTATTGTATGTCAAAATAACAGAAGAGCCAAAGAAATAGCAATTATATTAATAAGTTACAAAAACATTTTATTTGTGGAATTAGATAAAGAGCCTGTGTTTTTAAGCATGGACTTTTGATTATCTTCCCTACTCAACTGTCCTGTTCTCCTATGCCTCATGATTAACAACATAGATAAGCATTCTCAGAGGCATTTATCTTCCATCTTTAGAGATTTCTGTCTTCCCTCTCTTCCCAGCTCTTATGGTACCTAGATGATAATAAGTATATAGCTTATTGGATTTTAGTTAATTGCAATGTGTTATCTAGAGTCTATAGTAGTGGTTCTGAACCTGTGGGTTACATTCCCTCTGTCAAATCTCTATCTTCAAAACTATTAACATTGCAATTCATAGCAGCAAAATTACAGTCCTGAAGTAGCAATGACATTTATTTTATGGTTGTGGGTCACCACAACATAGGATCTCTACTAAAGGGTCACAACATTAGAAAGGTTGAAACACTGGTCTATATGAAGAATAATCTTGAAAATTAGTCTGAAGAGTACTACCTACAACTTTTTTCCCAGAGATGAAAATTAGTATTATCTGAACTCAAACCTCAATTATCTTACTATAAATTCTTTTTATTTCTAGTGAACCTGTGTTTTCTGTGTTAGACATTGTACTGCAGATTATTTAATATTCTATATATTAAGAATATTTATGTCTGCTTTAGAAAAATACCTTGTTTGGGGTCTAGAAAATTCAATATTAGTTTCTAAAGTATTATGTTTATGAATTGTTTTTTTCTTTAATCATTTTGGAGTGTGTATGCTTACAACTTGTGTAGTCATACAACAATTTGGAAACAGAAAGACAAAAAAAACTTTATTTGGCTCAAAAAAAAGGATTTTGGTAAGGATAACTCAATGATATGAGTTAACAGGAGCCTTAAAGTTCTAGCTCTTAAGACTTCCGTTCAGGGTTCAATTAAAGAAACTATGAGTAGCTAAAGGGGAGGCTAAAATTCTGAGGGTAAAGAAGTCTACTCACAACAAGAGCTGCCCATCCTTGTTCCTTTATTCTTCTCTATTCAATTTATCGTTTCTCATTGTTCTTTGTTCCACCCATTTTACAAATGTTTCCAGTCGTATATATCCTTAACACCAACAACTCCCAAGTCCTAGCAGATCCAAGGGCAGAGTTCTTTTGCCCCGTAGAAAGTCAGATAAGGAATTTTACGTACACACAGATCCATGGGAGTGGCTAGGACAAGGCTTCTCCTTAATAGAGAACGTTAGTTAAGAAAGTAATTAAATAATCACGGAAATCTAGAGGGAGGTTAGTATGCTGTCCTACATATTTAGTGGTCAGTAAAGGGCTAAAAAGTTTATTTCTAGCATGCCATGGTTTTCCTCTCCCAGAATGCATCAGGTAATCAGGTAACCAAGCAACCTACATAAACAGGTAGAAGCCTTGGCTCTAGATCAGATAACAGCTACAACAGATGCTGCAGTTTCTATGGGCTTACAGGTTTTGAGTACACACCTAAGCAGTAAAGACAAGGGGGAGAACCAGGGTTCCTCGGTGTGCTGTTATCAGCTGTTCTCTTTGGTGGGTGATTGTGGGGTAAAACAGAGCAGCATCTCAGGCAAGCAGTAATTCTATATCCTTGGAGATCAGTGAATATCTTAAATGAAATGCTCTACACCTGGACCCTAAGCACTGACCAAATGCCTGCTAATAAAGATAATTGCAGGAAAGCAGATCTCTGTTTATGTAGAAAAGAAAAATGGAGACCTGGCAGTGGGAAACTGTTCTGAACTAGGGAATTAATTCCCCAACGTGTAACAGAAAGGGAAGTCAGCTACAGCGAAAAATCTACAGCAAAAGACTATCCACAAAGCAATAATGCCAAAAAGCCTTGCTTTTTGTTTTAGCCTTTATCAGATCTCTTGGTTCTGATAAGTTGCTTGTGAAAAGATGACTGAGTAATTACTGTATAATGTTGCAGCTTGTAGCAATGAGTACATATTTCCTTCACTAGGGAGATGTTCCCAAGACTCCAGTGCAGTTGAATCTTTTTTGTAAACCATGTCCCAGAAGACTTTTATAGGAAAGAGTCCCTGGACATAGTTTATAGATGCTAAATTAGAGATCCCAGAGTGAAGAGAAACACTAAAAAAGATCAGAATTGAGCTAGTTATTTATTTAGGGGTAGACTCGTAGATCACAATCTGCTGCTGAAAAGGGGAATAGCAACCAAACCCTGCAGCCAGAAGAGAGGCCAGATGAGCGCTTTATTTTGGCGTATATAGTGTAAGGGGCCACACCCAAGTAGGCAGGTAACTTAAAGGCTATTGGTGGTGGGAATTCCTATAGCACCAGAGCAAATAATTCTATGGCAATATGTTCCTACTTCCCCTTGATGAGTACTAGACTTGTACAGAAGTTTATATTTTTAATAGATCAACAATGATTAATAACTATGATTCAATAGTAGTATTAAGTTTAAAAAGTAATATGGAAAAATATTAAAATTATTAAGAATTTTAAAGAGAGTAAAATTTTTTCATAAAAGTACTGACATACAAAAGATAGTTTAGAATTATTTGTATTATTCTTGTCTTCACAAAATAAATTGCAACAAAATTTCACTAAAATAATTGATGATTTTAAAATATATCATAAATTTTTCTTTCTTATAGTTTTTCATATGTTAAAAAATATTAAAACAAAATAACAGCCAGAGGCTGTTTAAAGTGATGTCCAGTGAAATGATGAGACCTGAGTTGATGAACTACATATATTGTAACATGAATTGTTAAACATACCTCCCTCATGAAGTACAAGCTTAAACTTAGGTGTACTTTTAACTGTATTAAATTGAAATATAGTTTGCCCAATTTTTTTTGCCTTCTGCTTCTTAGGGCCAAGAAGTAATGAAACTAACAATCCAACTTATGTTGGATTTGAACGTGATGTATTCAGAACAATTGCAGATTATTTTCTAGATCTCCCTGAACCTCTACTTACATTTAAATATTATGAATTATTTGTGAACATTATGGGTATGTATAAATTTTACTTTTTACTTAAATTTACTCTATTAAAATTTTAAGTTTCCTTGAAGTTAAAAGTCTAAAAACATGGTAAATATGAATGTGGTGGGCTATAAACTATTTCAAATACTATATTCTAGTTCAAATGGTTCAAATATGCTGTAATACTAGTTGCCTTGAGATCGACTAACATATAGCTATGTAGTTGTGACACAGCTTCCTAGACTTAGCCTTGATCTTACAGGAGAAAGGCTCAGATTCACAAGACTGTTCTTACTTCTGGTTCTGACAACAATTAAGTTCCCTGTGCTCCCACAATTATGCTCAGCCAATTACCAATTAAAACGTTTATTTGAACCCCTCTGTAATTCTCTCAAGAAATCCTGGAAAGTAATTATGTTTGATATTTTGTTTTAAAAAGGATAGAACTCAGGAACAGACAGAAAGAAGAAATGTACATGGAAGGAGTGGGGGTACACAGGCTCTGTACCCTCTCAGGAAAACACCTGAACATCTCTGTGTTCATCAACCCAAAGCTGCCTTAGCTTCACTGTTTCAGAATTTTAAGTAAATTTTATTAGCTAGATATGATTGATTAACTTGTCATTTTATGCTATTAAACTCAATCTCCATCCCCCTCTCCTTTCCAAGAGATTGTAGGTAATGCTTTTATGTGGCTAAGCCATGAGTTACGTTAGTACAAACTCATGCATGTTGAAATAGCTCCTCATGAATAACAATACTGATCACTCAGGAAATTCCAAGGATTTTAGGATTTCTATGCCAGTAACCAAGAACAGAGAGCAAATATAGGTACCCTTGTCACTTGTCTTCATGTGCTGTTTACATACCTCTGGACTCAACCAATCCAGATTCAAAAATGTTTTGTTTTCAATGTAGCTACAGAGAATTTGCGGAAGGTGGGGTTCCTTGTCATTTTCTGTAAGCAATAAACATATACATAATGCTTGCTTTGTGTTAGTTATATATGTAATCTAGAGATTTTGTTGTATGTTTATTTGATTTTTGTTTTTTGAGACAGGGTTTCTCTTAAATAAATGACTATGTTATATGTATGTGCATAGAGCACCATTTTATATATATGAAGATTTTGTTCATGTGCATCCCTGGAACCAGTCTTCCCATGAAAACCAAGATGCTTATATGCATGCTTCTATATACAGGTGTCTTATATTTGAAAGATTTCAAGTACTAGTAGGATTAAAAACAAATATTTTTAAGTTTATCCTGATTCAATTCTTCTAATTAGGCTGTTAAATTAATTTTTAGATAATTTATATCATAAATTTAAATATTACTAGTCAGTCTTGCATGTTTATAACTGAATGCTGCATGAGTCCTACTGAAGAGGCTTCCAAATTAAGGAACTTCTATGTGTTCTCTACTAACAGTGTATATAATAGTGATGCTTATTTTTTTAACTTTATTTTTGTCTTATTTTTATTCACTGTCTTGCATTTGCATCTTAATTTTTGTTTCATTTTCTGGTAGTTGTTTGTGGCTACGTCACAGTTTCAGATAGAGCAAGTGGGATACATAAAATCCATGATGATCCACGGTCTTCAAATATCCATCATTTAAGCAATTTGAATTCCTTCAAATCAACTGAATGTCTGCTACTGAGTCTGCTTCACAAAGACAAAAGCAGTGAAGAATTGGATTCTTCTAAGAGACTGCAAAGAAGTGATCAAGGATTTCAAGAAAGATGTGCCAAGAAAATGCAGCTAGTTAATTTAAGAAACAGAAGAGCTAGTGCCAACGACATAATGGGAGGAAGCTGTCATAATTTAATAGGCTTAAGTAATACACATGCCCTGTCCTCTAACATCAAACCAAGGTGTTCTTCTTTGGAAGGAATTATAGATATGTCAGGGAATTCAAGTAAAAAGACATCCAGTATTTTCTATCAGTCTTTTCTGAACATAGAAGAGCAAAATAATAAGCAACCTTTAGTACCAATGCCCAAACAGAAATCTCTATTTAATCTTCACTCAGAAGAAAATATTCAGCAGTCATACTGTGTTAGTATTAAAAGAAGCTCTGCTTTGACTGTTCAAGACCAAGGGGAGTTATATAAAGAAAAATGTAATTCAAAACAGCTTTGTAGATCTCAGAGTTTGCTTTTAAGAAGTAGTACAAGACAGAATAGATATGTCAATACACCAGTGGCTGAAATTATAATGAAACCACATGTTGCCCAAGGCAGTGCAAGTGTGCAAAGTGAGCTCGGAGAGTCTAGTACCACAATCAATAAAAGACTGTGCAAAAGCACAGTAGAACTTTCAGAGAATTCTTTACTTCCAGCTGCTTCTGTGTTGAATGGCACACAAAGTAAGGCTGTTTTCGGTGCATGCAATGTTAACGTTTAATGTTTACTAACTCTGCTTTGTATTCCTGACTTTTCTTGTCTGAAATTGCTTTTTTATTTTCTTGAAAAGAAATTTTTATAAAAGACTGATGATGGCATAACCAATGTTTATTCTACCCTACTTAAAGCACTTAATTTCTTTTCCTTTAATTTTACTTATTCTGTGTCACTTTATATATAAATGAAGGGTTTTAGTACTTAGAAATAGGTTGTAAAGTTATAGCGATTTTCTTACTATACTTTTAGAGAATGGAAATTTGTAACTCTTAATTAAAAGGGAAATACTGTCAATATATTACACTCTTTATATGACTGCACATTCTATTTATTTGAAAATTATTATCACTGATGATTTTTGGGGAATGGGGGTCACTTTCCCTTCTAGGTTTGCTGCAGCCTCATTTAGAGAGAGTTGCCATCAATGCTCTACAGTTATGTTGTTTGTTACTTCCCCCACCAAATCGTAGAAAGCTTCAACTCTTAATGCGCATGATTTCTCGAATGAGTCAAAATGTTGATATGCCCAAACTTCATGAAGAAATGGGTACAAGATCATTGGTAAGTTGATTTAAATATAATTTTACTATATTATATATCGTCCTCAAGAATTTCATACATGTATATAATGTGTTTTGACTATATCTATTCCCTATTCCTCTCTCTCTCTCTTTATATTCTCATTTTTAAATAACTTGTTGAATCCAATTATGTTGCTCATATGTACATGGTTATAGGGCCATTTACTGGAACAACATCTGCCTACCTGGGCCAAATTCCTAAAGAAAACTGACTCTTCTTCCCCTAATAGTCATCACCTGTCTATAGTCCCTCAAGTATGGATGGGGCTTCAAAATCCCTCCACCTCAATGCTGGAATGTTGATGGGTTTGATCTTCTGCAGGCAACTATTGCTGTGAGTTTATGAATTTATTAGTCCTGTCCTATCCCAAAGACTGTTTCAAATTTTCCCTGACCTTTGCCTCTTCCATATGTTCCCTGAATCCTCTCTCTCTCTCTCTCTCTCTCTCTCTCTCTCTCTCTCTCTCTCTCTCTCTCTGTGTGTGTGTGTGTGTGTGTGTGTGTGTGTGTGTGTGTACTACTAGCATTTCATTTGTATTTTAATAAATAAAGCTTGCCTGAAGATCAGAGAGTAAGGTCAGCCTTATAGACAGCAGTGTGACTGACACTGTTAATCTCAATAGCTACACTAGTTTGCCATAGGAATCACATGGTGCATGCCTTTAATTCCAGTGGTACACAACTTTAATCCTGGAGCTAGAGAGGATTATAAAACAGCAGTCACAGTCTCATTCTGAGATTCCTTGAGACAGCCTGGCCATTTTGGACTGAGGTAGATGTTTGAGAGGCATCTAGGTTGTTTCCTAGTTCTGGCAATTATGAATAATACTGCTATGAACATAGTTGAGCAAGTGTCCTTGTGGTGTGATTGAGTATCCTTTTTGTGTATGCCTAAGATTGGTATAGCTGGGTCTTGAGGTAGATTGAGTCCCAATTTTCCGAGAAACCACCATACTAATTTCCAGAGTTGCTGTACAAGTTTGCACTCCCAACAATGGAAGAATGTTCCCCTTACTCCACATTCTTTCCAATATAAGGTGTCATTAGTGTTTTTTAACTAGTCATTCTGACAGGTGTATCTCAGAGTCATTTTGATTTGCATTGCCCTGATGAATATGGATGCTGAACAGTCATTTAAGTGTATTTCGGCCATTTGAGATTCTTCTGTTGAGAATTCTCTGTTTAAAGCTGTACTCCTTTTTTTATCTTTGTTATTGATTTTATTGAGCTATACATTTTTCTCTTATTCCCCTTGCTGCATCTCTCCTCCCCTTCTACCCTCTCCTATGGTCCTCATGCTCCCAATTTACTCAGGAGATCTTGTCTTTTTCTAGTTCCCTTGTAGATTAAATCCACACATGTCTCTCGTACGGTCCTCATTGTTGCCTAGGTTCTCTGTGATTGTGATTTGTAGGCTTGCTTCCTTTGCTTTATGTCTAAGAACCAATTATGAGTGAGTACACATGATATTTATCTTTCTAGGTCTGGGTTACCTCAATATGATATTTTCTAGATCCATCCATTTGCATACCAATTTTAAGATGTCATTTTTTTCTGCTGTGAAGTACTCCACTGTGTAAATATACAACATTTTCCTTATTCATTCTTTGCTTGAGGGGCATTTAGGTTGTTTCCAGGTTCTGACTATGACAAACAAAACTGCTATGAACATAGTTGAGCACATGTCCTTGTGGTAAGATTGAGCATCCTTTGGGTATATACCCAAAAGTGGTATTGCCTATCTTGAGGAAGGTTGTTTCCTAATTTTCTGAGAAATCACCACACTGATAACCAAAGGGGCTGTACCTGCTTGCACTCCCACTAGCAAATGCATGAATGTTCCCTTTACCCAACATAAATTGTCACCAGTGTTTTGGATCTTGGTATCTTCTTCAATTTCTTTCTTCAAAGATTTAAAGTTCTTGCCAAACAAGTCTTCCACCTTCTGGTTTGAGTTACTCTGAGATATTGTATGCTATTTGTGGCTATTGTGAAGGGTGATATTGCTCTTATTTCCTTTGTTTCACTCAGCTTGAGGTTGCTTCCATAGACCTGCTCTGTCAGAGGTCCTGGCTGAGGACTACTCGCTTGGTGGTCCCAGACTCAAGCCCAGACTCACAGAAGTCTCTGGTTCCTGCCTACTCCCTCAGAGGTCCCAGACTCATGCCCAGACCTGCAGAGGTCTCTGGTTCCAGCCTACTTCCTCAGTGGTTGCTCCCTTGAACCTGCTCCTGTGGAATTCGCTGTCTCAGGCCTGTTCTGGCCTAGGTCATTGGCTCAGTTTTCTTTCTGTAAATGTCCCTGGTCTGGGTCCACTCCTGCAGAGATCCCTGGCTCGTGCTTTGTCCCACAAGGATCTCTGGTTCAGGTCTACTCCCTCAGTTGTCCGAGATTCAGGAGCCAGTTTGTGTTTCCTTTATTGCCCCTATTTCAGTTTTTTAGCCTTAAACTGTTTTCTTTACTCATTTGATTGCTTTTTCTTGGTTTTCTTGAGTTTCTTTAAGAGATTTATAGATTTCTTCCATTTTTTTGTTTGTCTTTTCCTCCATTTCTTTAAGGGTATTTTTCATTTCCTCTTTAAGAGTCTCTATCATCTTCATAAAGTTATATTTCACATGGTTTTCTTCTGCTTCTTCTGGGTTAAGATGATGAGGTCTTCCTGTTTTATGACCATTGGGTTCTGGCATTACCATGTTGCTTTTTTGTGTTTTTTTTTTTAAATGAATTTTCACATTGATGCCTACCCATCTCTTCTTCCAATTGGTGCTGGCAGTGTCTTTGCCTCTTGGTTCAGTCCTTGCAGTTGCTGGCTGTGTCTTAAGGAGCTGCTCTGTACAGTCGCTGTCTCTGTCTCCAGCAGCCACTAAGGTCACTCTTAGCCTGTTTACTTGGTCACTCTGTGCAGTTGGAGCCTGTGCTTCTGAGTTCCTCTGAGGTCACAGAGGATGGGTGGGTTTGGGGAAAGACTGGCCTTGTAGCTGACAGGGTCCAGTTGATGGGGTGGGGGTGTTGGAGCAGCCTATCTGCAGGGAGCTTGCCTGCTACCTGGCTAGTGAAGCTGATACAGGTGAGGGAGGTGCCCAGGGTTTTGTCTTGGTACCAAAGGCCGTGAGAGTGGGGTGCCCACCTGGCTGTCTGAGCAATCACTTCTTGGTCTGTGTGCATTTGCAGTCTGTGCTTCAGAGTTCCTCTGAGGTTGCAGGGGATGGGTTGGTTTGGGGTGGAGTGGGCCTTATAGCTTACAGGGTTCCATCAGTGTTGTTGGAACAGCCTATCTGTAGGAAACTTTCCTGCTGGATGGCCAATGAAGATGAGACAGGTCGAGGAACGGCCTGGAGTTTTTGCCCTGGTACCGAGGGCCTAGATTGTGGGGTGCTTAGCTGGCTGGCTGGTCATTCACCTCTTCGTCCCCCATCTCTGAGGTTTTATTAGTGTGCTTTGTGTGTGCGTGGCAGTGAGGCTAGAGGGTGGAGAGTGTTTCTTATAATGGATTTATAATGTTTCTCATCATGGTTTATTAACTAAAAAATGACCAAGCTATTTGAAAGTACTGCTTATGTGATACTTTTATCTTATAATGCTTCTGTTATAAAAACTTTCAACAGTAAAATAAAATGCAAAGTATTTTTAAATCACTTGAAAGAAAACAAAGAACCCCCAGGAAAGTAAAGCCATGTGTGCAAATCACAAAATAGAGTTTAATAGTTTTGCAGGTTAAGTTCTTAGTTTATTTGTTTGTATGATTGGTCAGTTCATTGTTGTTTTATTTTATGCCAAGTATTTGTATTTAAACTTTAGTTAAACTTAAAAACAAAACAACCCTAAAATCCTGACCTTGTCTAGAGAAAACAGTGTTATACAAATTCTTTGTACTTTTACCTCTTTATGTATTCCATGTGTGATACATTCTTTTGGTTTGTGGTTTTTGGAATTAGTTTAATAAAATAAGTATCTGTTCTCTAACAGCTTTTGGCTTAAGGATTATATCTCTATATTAATAGAACCCATGGTATTTATTAATAAAACTATAAAAATGAAAGGAAAACCCACTAAACATACTCCATTGGAAATCTATCAACAAAAATACATAACAAATTCCTTTTAGAGTACTGTAATATAATAGAATTCTTTCCTTCATAACTATAATAAATTATTTCCACATGCTCTAAACTGAAGTCTGCTTATCACTTAGTCCCCACACATCATGTAATACAAATTGGAAATTATTTATATTGTCATTTATATAAAATCTTAGGTTCTTAAGTTGTCATCATTTTGTAGGTTATACATACTTTTTCTCGGTGTGTACTGTGTTGTGCTGAAGAAGTGGATCTTGATGAGCTTCTGGCTTCAAGATTAATATCTTTCCTAATGGATCATCAACAGGAAATTCTTCAAGTACCCACTTATTTACAGACTGCTGTGGAGCAGCATCTTGACTACATTCAAAAGGGCCATGTAGGTATTTTCACCTTAAAAACATCTCTGCACTAGTTATTCACTAGTAGCAAATTTAAGAGTCAAATTGGATACAAATAAGCTCACATAAACATTCACTAAATCAGGAACATAGAGAGCCTATAGATTCACACAGCACTGAGACTCTTCTTGGCCTTTCATCATTAATTTGGCTAGACAAAACTTCATGATTCCACCTTCAGCTCTGGGATTACAGAACATGCTTCTTTGCTCAGTTTTTAGGAGACGTTGGGGATCCAAACTCAAGTCCTCATGCCTGCTTGGGAAACATTTTACCAATTAAGCTGTCTCCTCAGACCCTACATATGGAACCTTGATTGTCTAGTGCTGTTAAATGTCCATTTTTTGAAAATCTAAGAGTAAGTTTGATGGAAAGAGTCTTATTCTGATACATTCTATATAGTTAAAGCAGAATTCATTCTGAAGAAGAAAAGACTAAAATACATAGAATGGAAAAAAGTTGTCAGAGAAAGAAAAAAGCACTAAGCAGCAGATATCCACCATAATCAGGCATTGGCTGACAAGCACATTTTGTTCGTGCTTTTTCTCATGTATATTATTATAATATTGTACTGACTTACCACAAATATAACTGTACCTTAAACTTCAATATCCATAAATACATGGGCTCTGATTGTCCTCTAGTTCTCAAAAACAATGGATCAGTGGTTCATTACCAAGTCAAAATATTAGTGGTTTAAACTGAATTAAAACACCATTTAGATCGCTATGTTTCATACTTCAAATAATAAAATCCATGGTTAAGAGTGAGACTAATAGCTACCTTTAGTGCTTCTGTGTACATTTTCTCATGTAATCTTCATTTTAATGATGAGTAAACAGACCTGAAGTTAATTTGGCATTGTACACTAGTATGCTGTAGGGTTTGGATTTAGATCCTGCTCACTTGCTCTACTGTATATTCAGTTTTATAAACACACTGAATGTTTTATTGAGGGTAAATAATAGGTATTAGATTCTACCAAAAATGCATAGGAAAAATAAAACCAGAACATACAGACTTTCACTATTTTGGTTTCTTCACTGACAGTTTAAAAATCCTGGAGATGAACAAGTTGTTCCTTTGCCAACATATTCTTACTGTAAGCAGATTAGTACTCAAGAATTTGATAAGCAGAAAGTTTCAACTTCTCAAGCTGCAATTGAAGAACTTTTGGAGAATATTATTAGAAGTAAAAACTTGCCTCCAAAGGAGAAAAGAAAAAAACTGAAGCAGGTACAAGAATGCACAATCCATCTTACAAACGTTTTCTAGTTTGTGATCAGGAATTGCTATTTTTAATGACATTTTGAGATAAAATTTTAACTTTTAAATATGTAGCTTATATATTGTTGTTTATTATATTCTTAAAGTATATGAATTAGTGCTTATTTCATTTTACTCTATCTTAAATTTAAAATAATTATAATATTAATTGATTCTCTTTTATTTTACTTGTATTTTGTATAATTATACTTTGAATTAATCTGGGAAAGCTTATGTAAAATCTGGATTATGATATAATATCTCTGAATGATTCATCCCTACCACTGATTAAAACTCTCTCAGTTCTAAAGCTCAGTAACTACATGGCTCTAGAAAGCGCAAAGCCTGAGAAATTCAAGAGAGAAATAAAAACTGCACCAACTTCCTCTGGCCTTCATAGGCTTTATCAGCATCAACTTCCTCTGGCCTTCATAAGCTTTATCAGAGAGAAAGATTTGGGTTTAGGGTGAGAATTAACAGAAAAGAATCCTAGAATTTTACTTACAGGAGTCTGGAAGATTTTATAACGTTACCTTCACGAATGCGCAGAGAGTAGTAAGTGCCAGATGAAGAGATACTTGACAAACTTCATCTAGGGAAATAATACTCAAGAGTTTCTAATATTCTTCTCCTCATTTTTAAGTTTCAGAAGGAATATCCCTTGATATATCAGAAAAGATTTCCAACCACTGAGAGTGAAGCAGCACTTTTGGATGCCAAACCTACCATCAAGCAACCAATGCTGAATTTAAGAAACCCAAAGCTTCACCGTCTGCGATACTGACTTAAAACTTTAATAAATGAATCCATATATGAGAGTATTTTTTACTTAAAAGGAAATCTATTAATATTGTTGTTTCTGTGATAAGGACCAAAATAGTCTTTTATCCATGTGAAAGTGCCAAAGCTACTGGCTCTTAGCTAAGAATACCTAACGAAAGTGAAGCATGATTAATAAAGACTCGGAGAGAGAAATTGGGGCTCAACCTGAAGACCCAGAAGGCAAAGCAGTCAGCCACTGACTTTTACCTTGACCTCAGTTTGAAATGGTGATCCTGCTTCCAGGAATCTCAGAATGAGACTGTGTCTGAGAGCTGTTTCCTCCCATAATATAACCTCTCTAGTTATGTGATTAAAGGCATGTACCACCCGGTTTCTATGGCAGCTGGGATTAAAGGTGTGTGTTACCATTACATGGTCTGTAAGGCTAACAGTGGGGTTATTTTACTCTCAGATCTTCAGGTTAGCTTTATTTATTAAGATACAATTAAAGTGGCACTATACAAAAGCCCATACCAAATATTTTAATTAGAAACTATAACTTTTAATATAATGATCTAGTAAGGCTATTAGGATTGTATCATAAAGATGAAATTATGGTGCTGTTTTAAAAGAAAACATGCCTGTGTCTATATGTGTGCCTATGGGTAGTACCTAAAGAACTGGCTGTTTATGATTGTTTATTTTTAAGTATCAGAATGTGAAGAATATTGTACTCTTGTATAATCTTTTTATACTTATGATCTATTTAAATGTGTTTAAATATACATGTGTAGCTTGGTTTCTGTTTATTGGAGTTTGGTTTATTGGGAGATAAAAGGGGTGACTTTATGATATGAGATAAAGTCTTAATATGCACCCCACTCTGACACCTCAGCCTTATACTCCTGAGTGGTAGGAATATGCACGTGTGCCGCCGTTCCTGGCTTATATATGTGGGTTTTTAAATGTTTGTTCAAGGTTTTTGTTTTTCCCTAAACTATCTCAACTACTTCAGTCTTTTTTCCAGAAATATCTTTTGAATATTTACATTCTTTATCCATTCTAATACTGAAATAGATGTGTAATAGTTATTTAGCATCAGCAATGTGCCTTTCATTATTTAAATGTGATAACAGCAATGTGCCTTTCATTGTTTCTTAAATGTGACCATAATAAATAAAGCAAAATTTCTTCACTTAAGACATTTATTTTTTCAATTAATGTAACTACATTTTACATGCCCTTAAAATAATAATATATTTACTGACATTGAGGTATGGGAATTCTTTCAGCTGAACACTGGCCTTTCTTAGAATAGTCTTTAAGCAAATGTTTCTAAGTTGGAGCACTTTGGAATTACCCAGGTCTGATAAGCGAATCAAGTCTATAATTTAGAGATGGTAAAAAAGACAATGGTACTTGCGGTGGTTTGAATAGGTATGACCTTTATAGACTCATGTGTTTGAATGCTTGGTCTATAAGAAGTAGAATGATTAGGGGAAGTGGCCTTGTTAGAGTAGGTGTGGCCTTGTATGATGAAATGGATTACTATGGGGTGGGCTTTGAGGTCTTATATGCTCAAGCTATGCCCACTATGGCACATAGTCTTCTGCTGCCTGAAGATTAAGATGTATTAACTCTGAGGTTCTGTTCCAACACCATGTCTGCCTGCACATGGCCATGCTTCCCACCATGACAACAATGGTACTAAACCTTTGAAACTGCAAGCCAGCACCAGTTAAAGGTTTTTTTTTGTTGTTGTTTTGTTTTGTTTTTCATAAGAGTTGCTGTGGTCATCTAAGCCACAGGACTCACCTGTACAATTTGGAAGAAGAGATGGGTAGGTGCCAATGCATGAATAAATTCAACAACAAAAAAACAATATGGAAACACTAGAACCTAGTTGTCCTACAAAAGGAAGACCTGAGCATTCTAACCCAAAGAGGTAGAACAAAATGTCCTTAAATATAACTTTATGATGATGATAGAGACCTGAAGTATGATTAATAAAAACTCATAGACAGATACTGGGGTTCAACCTGAAGACCAGAAAAGCAAAGCAGCCAGCCAGTGACTTTTACCTGGACCTCAGTCTGAAAATGGTGGTCTTGCCTCCAGGAAACCTCAGAATGAGAGTGAGACTGAAAGCTCTCTCTTCCCATTTTATAATCCTCTCTAGTTTTGGGGTTAATGTTGTGCACAACTACTGCCTCATTTCTATGGCGCATTTCAAATGGTTCAAGACTTGAAAATTGAAATAGAGACAACAAAGAAAACACAAACCAATGGAATTCTGGAAATGGAAAATTGGGTAAAGGAGCAGATACTACACAGGTGCAAGCATAACCTACAGATTACAGAGATGGAAGAAAAATCTTAGGGGTTGAAGATATGGTAGAGGAAATAGATTCATAGGTCAAGGAAAATGTTAAATAAAACAAATTCTAAACACAAAATATCCAGGAAATCTGGAACACCATAAAAAAATCCAAAAACCTTAATATTATGCTATTAAGAATAATAGGGATAGAAGAAGAACTCCAGTGCAAAGGTACAGAAAATATATTCAACAAAATCATAGAAAACTTTCTCAACCTAAAGAAGGATATGTCCATGAAAGAAGCCTCAAAAACACCAAACACTGGACTGAAAAAAGTATGTGCCCTCACCATATTAAAACACTAAACATTCAGAATGAAGAAGGAATATTAAGAGCTGCAATGGAACAGACCAAGTAAAATATAAAGGCAAACCTATCAGAATTGCATCCAAATTCTCAACAAAAACTGTGAATGAAAGCCAGAAGTCCTGGACAGATGTGCTGCAGACACTAAGAGACCATGGATGATGCATGCACAGATTAACAATCTCAGCAGAGTTTTCATTGATTTAAGCAATTAAACCAGATTTAAGCAATATTTACCCACAAATCCAGCGTTATAGCAAGTACTAGAAGGAAAACTCTGATCCACACAAACACAGGCAACAGATAACCTCATACCAGCAAACCCCAAAGAAGGGAAACACACAAACACTACCAGTGAAAAATAACAGGGATTAACAATCACTCCAACCTGGAGTCCACCTCTCACAATCAGAGGTCCTGGCCCTGCCTAGACAATAAGGAACAAGTAAGTTGTGTTTGCTGAGTGCCTAGCTACTGGAGCTGCCAGAGGTCCTGATCGTGACAACCCAATGAGGGACAAGCATGAAATATCACCTGTCAACAGATCAGACCACCCGGGTGCTGAACAGGTAAGTAAGGTTTAACTCTGTTGTCAAGTAAACAAGTCTGCTGTAAGCTTTCTTTTTTTTTTTTTTTTGTTTTTTGTTTTTTTTTTATTAAGAAAGAAAAAAATTTCCGCCTCCTCC
>NC_022022.1:41584646-41588195 GCF_000317375.1 Microtus ochrogaster | reverse complement strand
AGTGGTTGCACAAGTTTGCTTCCCACCAGCAATGGATGAGTGTACCCCTTTCTCCACAACCTCTCCAGCAAAGGCTATCATTGGTGTTTTTGATTTTAGCCAATCTGACAGGTGTAAGATGCCCCGAAAGGGCTCTAGTCTTCTTCCTCTCCTCACTTGAGATGTTGCACAGCACCTTCAAGACAGTGTATTTTTGGTGAAAAGTCCCTCGATCCCTTCAGCCAGTAAGCATTGGGACCCTCATTCTTTCCTTCTTTTGTGTTGTCTGTCATGTTGTCAGTTAGGAAGGCACAATTCTTTTTTTCTGTTTCAGTTCACCTAGTGTCTGCATATAAGGGCTGATTCCTCCCAGGAGGCAGAACCAAGGCTAGGCTCTCAAACGCTGTTCCTCTTCTGGAGCTACTATGTGAGCATAGAGTTGTGTAGAAGAATGAAAAGAAATACATATTTACCCCATGCACAAAACTCAGGTCCAAATAGATCAAAGACCTCAACATAAAACTAGCCACACTGAACTTCATAGAAGAGAAAGTTGGAAGTAGCCTTGAACACATGGGCACAGGAGATTACTTCCTAAACATAATATCAGTAGCACAGACACTGATAGAAACAATTAATAAATGGAACCTCCTGAAACTGAGAAGCTTTTGTAAGGCAAAGGACACAGTCAATAAGACAAAACAGCAATCTACAAAATGGGAAAAGATCTTTACCAACCCCATATCAGATAGAGAACTGATTTCTAAAATAGATAAAGAAATCAGAAAACTAGACATTAATATACCAAATAATCCTATTAAAAATAGGGTACAGATCTAACCAGAGAATTCTCAAAGAAGAATCTCAAGTGGTAAAAAACACATAAGGAATAGCTCAAAATCCTTAGCCATCAGGGAAATGAAAATCAAAAGGATGCTGAGATACAATTTTACACCAATCAGAATGGCTAATATAAAACACCAATGATTGATTATGCTGGAGAGGTTGCAGAGTAAGGGGAAGCATTCCTCCCTTGCTGATGGGAGTGCAAATTTGAAATCAGTGTGCTACTTTGTAAATCAGTATGGTGGTTTCTCAGAAAATTGAGAATCAATCTACCTCAAGACCCAGCAGTACCACTCTTGGGCATATACCCAAAGAATGCAGAACCATAGTACAAGGACATTTGCTCGACTCTACTATAGAAACATTATTCATAATAGACAGAACTTGGAAACAACCTAAATGTACTTCAACTGAAAAAAATGGATGAAGAAAATGTGGTACATTTAAACAATTGAGTAGTACTCAGTGGTTAAAAACACACACACACACACACACACACACACACACAAAATAATAACCCTTGAAATTTACATGCAAATTGAAGGAACTAGAAAAAAAAGTCCTAAGTGAGGTAACCTAGACCCAAAGAGACAAACACAGTATTACTCACTCATAATTGGATATTAGATGTAAAGCAAAGATAACCAGCCTCTAGTCCATGATCCCAGAGAAGCTGGAGAAGGAGAAGCCTAAAAGAGACATATGTGGAACTCCTTGGGAAGTTGACAAGATCTGCTGAGAAAATTGGGATCATGGATGGGTGAGAAAGGAGATCAGAAGGAGAAGGGGGAAGAAGGGCATGGAGGAAGAGAACATGAGGGGAAGAGCAGAAAGGGAGAGCAAGGAAAGTGATATATTGATTGTGGGAGTCATTAGGGGGCTAGTGTGAAGCCTGACACCAGGGAATTTCCTAGGGATCCACAATGATAACCCCTGCTAAGACTCTAGGTGATAGTGGAGAAGGTGCCTGAACTGGCCTTCCTTTGTAATCAAATTGTTCACTAGCTTAATTGTCATCATATAACCTTAATTGAGCAACTGATGGAAAGCAGATGCAGAGATCCACAGCTAAGCACTGGGCTGAGCTTCCAGAGACCAGTCTAAGAGAGGGAGGAACAATAATATGTGCAAAAAGGTCAAGACCATGATAGGAATATCCACAGAAACAGCTACCCTTAGCTAGTGGGAGCTCACTGATTCTGGGCAGACAGTGGAAGGACCTGCATAGGATCAAACTAGCCCCTCTGAATGGGGGTGACAGTTGTGTGGCTTGGGATGTCTGTGGGGTCACTGGCAGTGGGTCCAGGAGTTAACCTTAGTGCTTGAACTGGCTCGTTGAAGCCCATTCTTCTTGGAGGGATACCTTGGACTATGGTGCTGTTGTTACTTTGGCCTACCATGAGTTTCCTTACTGTTGATGAGTAAAGCGTGTTTCTCTCCAGGGAAAATATGTCACACAACAGAACATCTCATAAATAAATGAAGTTTTTAAGAAAATAGTGGGTGTGGAGAGGACTGAAGAGATGTCTCAACAGTTAAGAGCACTATTTTTTCTTACAGAGGATGAAGCTGATCTTCCCAGTACCCATATGGGGCCTTGAAACAATTTGCAACTCCAACCCCAGGGTATCTGGTGCCCTCTTCTGGCCTTTGTGGGCACTGTGTGTACGTAGTGAAAAAGACATTTATTCAGGCAAAACTCACAAACATACAAAGTAAAATCAAAGGAAAAAAATTAAAGATCAGTGAGTTTGTGCTAGGGTTTCAATAATGTAACAAACATCTGAAATAATGTAGAACCTTCAATTTATCACCATACAGACTTTAGAAATGGCAGATACAATAGGTTGCCTGGGCAGTCAACCAAGGTTCTTCTCTAACATTGGGACAATCATATTCAGCCTACAAGCCTAGAATATCTGAAATTTTTTCTACAAAGCAAGAATTTTGAAGGACTGTCATGTGTCATCTTTGAAAATTTGGCAGTTTCCTTTTATATCATGTTTGTCCAATTTGAACAAAGTATTGTCAGCAGTGGATGCAAGGGAAGTTTCTTGCACAATGGCTGGCTTTACCACAAATGAAAGCAAACTCCATCTGCAGGTTCTTTGATGTCCATCATCCTTTTTTGAAGTAAATTGATGACACCTGGATCAGATGTGTCTCCTTTTCCTGAAAAAGACCTACACCATTAAAACATCTTCAATGCCATATTATGTAGATCTCTGAAATGTTTGAAGACCATATCGCTATCCCAAATATGTCTGTTTGACCTTGAAAACATACCTAACATGGCCACAAATTTTATTGTTGTAGATGACTATTAACTTGAGTTTCTTAATTATCCTAAGTAGTTTGCGGTTATAACTTTTAAGGACTAGAAGACTAGAACTTTGCATCATATTGTTAAATTAGCTGCGTCAGCAAAATTCCTTAAACAAGAGTAGAAAGATATATATGTTCTAATAAAAATAACCTTAAATCTATAACAATATACAAAAACGCATACCAATGTAAAACATTTGTGACTAGCAGTTGCTTTTTTTAAGTTTAAAAGTAAATTCAATAATCTATCTTTTTTTCTTTCATTATTATATCCATCCTTTTTTCATTTCAGAAAATCTAATATCTTTTTTTTATTTTTTTTTAGTTTAAATTTATTTATTTATTAAGGATTTCTGCCTCCTCCCCGCCACCGCCTCCCATTTCCCTCCCCCTCCCCCG
>NC_022022.1:41582038-41583569 GCF_000317375.1 Microtus ochrogaster | reverse complement strand
GAGGCTGGGAGGAGGCGGAAACTTGTTTTTTTTTTCCTTTTCTCAATAAAAAAAAAGAAAAGAAAAAAAAAAAATGAAAGGTATTTCTTAGTCTTATAAATTAGTTTAGATTGAATGACCACCCTATCACCTTTCCAATAAAGAGTTTTCTCCATTTCGAATCTTTATGAACCTTGATGATATCTATACATTTTCCTCTCTTCTGGAAATAAAAGCAAAACCTCTTCCTTAATATAACACATATCCTGGTATCCATTTTGACGTCAACACATCCTTAAATTACATAAGTTGGTTTAATTCAGCAGGTTTTTTGACTATCCACTCTCTCTTTTTCCATATTTTCCATTCCATTCTCATTAACACTTAAAAATCTAAGGTTAATAAAGTATTGTGTAAACTATCTCTGGGTACCTTTATTGCCCCTTTGTTCTTATTAAGCATATCAGTGCTTGGCTGTACTTCATATTTTTACTCAAGTACTTAAAGCACCTGGGGCTTAACTGGTGATAGATGAAGCTTTAGTCTAAAGTTTCCTTATCACTTTAAAACCAGATCCTGTGGCTGGAGAGATAGCTTGGTTCTTAAGAGCCCATGCTACCCTTGCAGAAGAGCTGAGCTCAGTTTCCAGCACTTTACCAGAAGGTTTATAACTGTGTGCATCTCCAGCTCAAGAGATGAAATGCCTTTTTCTGGTCTCTGGAAACACTGTCCCTCACATGCACAAATCCATTTGCATATAAACATTTGAAAGAATAAAAATATTTTAAAAAAAAAAAAATCACAACAAGATCCACCAAAAAGAAATGTTTTGTTTTCAAATTTTTATTAACCAAGGAAGATTAAACTCATCACACAGGAAATGGCTGAAAATTAAGTATCACTATCAGAGCCTATGGGAATTTTGCACCAGGCTGCTGTCTGTTCTTCATACACATTAATCTCCTCTAAAATTCATCTACTAATCCTCACAATGCCTGCTTGCCCTCATTTTCCTCTCTCTATCAGTATGCAAATTTCTGAATCTTATAGGATTATGGTTCACCATCCCAGAGGCCCTATGCATGTAAATAAATTTTAGTGGTTTTTTTTCTCTCCTGCTAATCTGTATGTCTCCAGCTATTTTCAGCAAATTTAAAGGGTAGAATCTTCAGTAGATGGAGGAATTCCCTCACCACTACAACATTTGCCTAACAAAGTCTCAGATGATCAGTAGGGTCTGACTCACAAATTGAGACTATTTCTAAATAATAATTATTTCAAAAATAACTAAGTTCACATCTCATATAAATTTACTAATTTTAATTTAATTTGAACATATGATAGATCTTATGCTTGTACCAATAAATGCACAACCTGAAGTTCCAATTTTACAGAAGATTCCATGATGATGTGGGAGTGATTTCTTATTAATAAAGAAACTGCCTAGGCCCATTTCATAGGCCAACCCTTAGGTAGGCAGAGAAAACAGAACAGGATGCTGGGAGAAAGAAGCTGAGTCAGTGAGTCGCCATGGTTCCCACACTCCAGGCAG
>NC_022022.1:41581279-41581873 GCF_000317375.1 Microtus ochrogaster | reverse complement strand
AATACAGTTTCCGTGTAATTATTTCGGGTATAAAGCTAGCCGTGCAGGCGGCTGGGTGCTGGGGACGCAGCTCCGCTGCTCTTATTTCAACACCATGAGGTACTGAGAAGAAGGTATATTCTTTTATGTTTGAAATAAATGATATATAGATATCTGTTATGTTCATTTGAGTCATGACATCTGTTAGTTCTCTTATTTCTTTGTTAAGTTTCTGTCCATTGGGAAGAGTAGGGTGTTGGAATTTCCTACTATTAGTGTGTGGGGTTTGATGAGAGATTTAAGCTTTGGTAATGTTTATTTTAAATATGTGGGTGCTTTGTATTTGGGACATAGATGTTCAGGATTGAGACTTCATCTAGACAGATTTCTCCTAAAAAAAAGTATGAAGTGTCCTTTTCCATATCTTCTGATTGATTTTAGTTTGAAGTCTATTTTTTTTAGATACTATTATAGCTATACCCACTTGTTTCTTAGGTCCATTTGATTGGAAAATCTTTTCCCAACTGTTGCGGGAGGTCCTTCCGCTCCTCCAGCCTATAGCCGCTGAGATACCCGCCCATTGGGGCGTGGTCTCTCTCCCTTTAAAAAAGCGGC
>NC_022022.1:41563454-41580913 GCF_000317375.1 Microtus ochrogaster | reverse complement strand
CTCACAGAGATCCGCCTGCCTCTGCCTCCCAAGTGCTGGAATTAAAGGCGTGCGCCACCATCGCCCGGAGCCTTTGTCTTTTTATACATGAATTGAGTCCATTGATATTGAGATACTAATGACCAGACATTGTCAATTTCTGTTGTTTTCAGTGGTTGTGTTTGTGTGTTTTCTTTCTTTGAGGTCTGATGGTATAAGATTATCTTTTCCCATGTTTTTGTGGGTTTAACTAGTTTCTTCAGATTGAAATTTTCGTTCTAGTACTTCCTGTAAGGCTGGCTTTCTGGACAGGCAATGTATAAATCTGGTTTTGTCATTGAATATCACGTTTTCTACATCAATGGTGATTGAAAGCATTGCTGGGTATAATAGTCTGGGTTTGCATTTGTGGTCTCCTATTGTCTGCAGTACTTCTGTCCAGGACCCTCTGGCCTTCATGGTTTCCATTGAGAAGTCTAGTGTAATTCTGATAGGGCTGCCTTTATATGTTTTTTGACCTTTTTCCTTTGAGGCTCTTATTATTCTTTATTGTGTATGTTTAGTGTTTTGATGATTATATTGCAAAGAGACTTTTTCTGGTTCAGTCTTTTGGTGTTCTGTAAGGTACACCTTTATAGGCACATTTTTCTTTAGATTGGGAAAGTTTTTTTCCATGATGTTATTAAATATATTTTCTGTGACTTTGAACTAGAGTTCTTCTCCTTCTACCCCTATTATTCTTAGGTTTGGTCTTTTCATGGTGTCCCGGGATTGCTGGATGTTTTGTGTTAAAAAAAAAAAAATGTGTTGGATTTAAATGTTTTCTTTGATGAATCAATTTCCTCTACTGTATCGTCAATTCCTAAGATTCTCTTCCATCCCTTGTAATCTGTTGGTCATGTTTGCATCTGTAGTTACTATTCATCTACCCACATTTCCATTTTCAGAATTCCCCCAGATTATGTTTTCTTTATTGACTCTGTTTCAATTTTCAAGTCTTGAACTGTTTGAATTGTTTGCTTCACTTGTTTGATTGCTTTTTCTTGTTTTTCTTGGCTTTTTAAAAAATATTTATTGGGCCAGGCAGCAGTGGTGCATGCCTTTAATCCTAGCGCTCAGGAGGCAGAGGCAAGCAGATCTCTGTGATTTCAAGACTAGTTGAAACAAGAGCTAGTTCCAGGACAGGCTCCAAAGCTAGAGAGAAACCCTGTCTTGAAACAAACAAACAAAAACAAAAACAAAAAACAACAAAAAAGAGATTTATTGATTTCTCCCAATTTTTTGCTTGTCTTCTCCTCCATATTTTAAAGGTACTTTTCATTTCCTCTTTAGGAATCCCTATCATTTTTAATGTTATATTTAAGAAGATTTTATTCTGCTTCTTGTGGGTTAGAATGTTTAGGTCTTTTTTTTTTTTTTTTTTTTTTTTATTATAGGACCCCAAATTTCAGATGTTGCCTTGTTCTCATTAGGTTGCTGAATGTATTTGTGCATTGGCACCTACCCGTTGCTTTCTCCAATTGGTACAGGTGGGTCGTGTTGCTTAGGTGATCACTAGTGCAGGTGGGGCTGTGTGTTAGGAAGTCATTGATGTGGCTCTTGGACTCCTCTCCAGGGATAGCCAGAGCAAAGGCTCTGGTGTTTAGAGATGCCCTGGGAGATGGCCGTGGCTGGAGGGAGGCTACTTCCTGGTATCTGGGACCTAGCTGAGTAGGCGGGTGAGGCATAGGATGTGCCTCAGAAGATTAGAGTCCATAGAGCTGAACGCTTAAGCCATGAACTCTGACACTTACCTCTCCAGGGGCAACCAGGACCAAGGCTCCAGTGACCAGAGATGCAGTGGGGTATGGCTGTAGTTTTCCTCAATGTCTTTAGGGGAATTTTTCATTTTTTCTTTAAGGGCCTTTATCATCTTCATAAAGTTATTTTTAAGGTTATTTTCTTTTGCTTCAGCTGCAGCATTGTTCAGGTTTTTTTTTGTTGTTGTTGTTGTGGGATCACTAGGTCCTTGTGATGACATATTGCCTTTTCTGTTGTTGAATGCATTCTTACACTGGCACTTACATATCTGGGTTTGCGATATGAGTGTTGGTTCTTATTTTGTCTTTATTGGGTATATGTTTTGTTCCCTTATTATTTGTTCCCTTTATTATCTTCCTGAAAGGCCAAGGGTTTTGATTATTGGCAAGTCTTCAGGTCTAATATGGTTGTCTCACCTGAGGTTTGTGAGAATTTGGGTCCCTAGATCCAGCATATCCTCCTCTTCTTCTGACTGGTGTGGGCTGTTCCTGTGCCTATGGAGTCTGTTCTTCCAACTGGTATGAGTTGCGTTGGTGCATATAGAATCCATTTGAGTTACAGAGAAGGGCAGGTCACAAGAAGATGATGAAGTGGGTGGGGTTGGAAGGCGGAATGCATCTGGGGAGAAACAGAACTCAGTGGGTGACCACAATGGTGGTACAGACTTCTGTCAGTTCTCTCACTTTTTGGCAGACTGCAGGCGCCTGCACCAGATCAGTGGAGTTTCACCAGACTTTGGGGAGGAGCCCAGCTGCCATGCTGGGGCTGAGATGGGAAAGGGAGGGGCACAAAATGTGTCCTAGAATTTAGGGTCTGGAGGTTGATGTATTTCAGCTGGGGAACCAATATCTAAGATTTTTATTAACTTATTATATTGTTACTATATGATTGATTAATTCAATCAATTTGTTTCTTTAAATTCACCTACTGATTTCCATTTAATAAGAGTTTGGATATTAGAGGAGGCGGAAGCTCTAATACCCACTCCTGCTGTTTTTTGCTTCTCTTCCAACATCTTCAAGAATCTAGTGATTTAGTAAGTACATAAATGATTTTTCCTATATAACTAGCAACATTCATGTACCGTTTCTGCAAAGAAATATCACTCCTGTTACAGTTACTCCATTTGAAATTCTAATTTTATTGATTATTTCTAAGGTATGTCTTATGAAAATAAGAGTAACATTGTAGAATCAGTGAAATTGCAAGGTCCTAAGTCTAGTTTTGAATAGAATTTCCTGTTAAAGTATCTTTAAATAATAAATGCAATAATAATATATTAGATTCTCAGAAACTTGTTCTCAAAATAATAAAATGGTAGTGACTCTACAGGAAATACAGCAGAAGAAAATATTTATTTAGAAGTGTAAACACAGCAGATCAAAGTGTTTATAAGGACAAGGTTCTTTGGAGAAATGCCTCACTAAGTAATCCATGAGCAGTTATGATTATGCAAAGTAAGATTATGTAAGATTTACAAAACAAAGAAATACTAGAATTCCAATTCAATATGAGTTTATCCATACAGAAATAGATGCTAGCAAAACACATTACAGCAGTTACTTGGAGTATCTTAAGCCTAAAAGCCATTTTCTCCTATTTTCAGCAGTTGTGCACTAATCAATACGACTTCTTGGTAAGTTGTTAAAATCTACTAATGTTCCCCCCATTAGTTTTTTTTTTAATTTGTATGCACAATAAACAGATTCTAAAGGCAACTAATTCAAAAAATCTGATTTGAGTATCTAACGGGATATTTATTTTTTTTCATAATTACATTTGCAACTCTAACAAATATTTGACTAGCTGTTTAGTTAAAAAATAACAATACATTCCTATAACTTATGCATGATTTTCTTCCCCCCTCCAAGTAGTGCTGCACTGATGTACTGATTACAGCTAAGAGAAAACCCGCTCCTGCAGAGTTTTCTAAAATAACTTCTTTGGGAATCGTGATTAGAATTCTGTGTATTGAATTATGGCTTCAGTTGCTTGGCCTAAGCAAAAGATAGCCCACATAATCTGAAAAAAAAAATGTTGTTGAGCATTCTCTGATGTGGGATTCCCCTCTGTATGCTGTGAATACGATCGGTTAATAAAGAAAGCTGGCTTGAGCCTATGGCAGGGCGGAGCAGAGGTAGGCAGGGAAGATGGAACTAAATGTTGGGAGAAAGAAGGGTGGAGTCAGAAAGAAGCAATGCAGCCCTGCCAGAGACAGAGGTCAGAACTTTAGCCAGTAATGCACAGCCTTGTGGCGATACACAGATTACTAGAAATGGGTTAAGTTAATATGTAAGTGTTAGCCAATAAGAAGTTAGAACTAATGGGCCAATCAGTGATTTAATTAATACAGTTTCTGGTGATTATTTTGGGGCAAAGCAGCTGGGAACAAACTAGCACCCTCCTTACTTCAATTTTCTATACAGGTCCAAGTCTGAAATGTTATAAAATGCCCACATTTATTATTCTTTTTATCAACCATAAAAATCTTACCTTCAAATGATATAGATGCTATCATAGAAAGTTTGAAGTTATCATGACAATGTTAATATTAAAAGTTGAGGAAACAGCTTTTCCCAGATGTGACAAAATGTTGGGAAAATCAACTTTAAGGAAGAAAGATTTATTTTACTTCCCTGTTTCAGAGTTGTCAGCTTATCATAACTTGACTCTGGTACTTTTAGACCTTCAGTAAAGCAGAACAATCATGACAGAAGGGTATGGAGACTAAAATCTGTCCATCTCATGGAAAGAGATATACCAGGAGTCCAAAAACAATATACCACTCATAGGCACTCCCCTGTTGATCTGTTTTCTCAAACTAAATTTTGCGTCCTAATAGCTTATTAAATTTGAACACATTAATTAGTTAAATTATTTATAAAATCAGTGCCTTCAGAATCCAATCACCTCTACCACCAATCATTCTACCAGTATGACTAAGTCTTTGTGCTCATGTCAGTATAACATGAGCATTTGGGGGGGTCACTTCATAGCAAAACACACTTAAACTACTGAAATAGTTGGTTTTATTATACACAAACCTCTGTTGGAATTAAGAACATGTTGGCCACTCAATGCAAAATAACTCTCCTTACAATTATTTTTAGAATAAAAGGTACAAACTACTTATCGTTAATTTATTCACTAATCCTTCTATATGCTTTGTACGATGCTAGACAATGCATATGAAGGGCTAAGTAATTCTCCATAACCTTTCTCCTACAAAAGTTGGCACACTGTTTGAAGAAGACAAATCTATTATCTGGAATAATGTAGCAAATATTATAACAGTGAAACAATAAATAACGTAATGTATGTTGCATTTGTTCAGTTAGCTGGTTTTGTTTTCTAGGGAAATTTCCCTTACTAGGAAAATATTTGATGAAGGGAGGGACTTTATTATTCAATTCTGTCTCTCTTTAAACCCTCCCCCTTCTTTCTCCCCACCCCTGTGTGTACATGTGTTTGTGTGAATGTGTGTATGTGATTGCTTGTAGTTTACAAGTCTAATGATCATTCTTTGTTGATTTTTGTCTTGTTTTCTTTTGTTCTCCTATATTACAGATTTTCTGTTACCACTGTATCATACCTAATAATATCAATTATGAAACTCCATAATCTCAATTCCCACTTCCAATGACGGTCAAGACAGGGCAGTGGTGGCACATGTCTTTCATGCTAGCACTTGGGAGGCAGAGGCAGGTGTATCTCTGAGTTTGAGGCCAACATGGTCTAACAGAATGAGCTCCCAGACATATTTCAAAGCAACTGTTGCTTTGAAAAACAAAACAAAACAAAAACAAACAAACAAAAAGATGGCCAAGATATCTTCCTCCAACAACAACAGAAGAAACCTATTCCTATTCTGTAACTGAGACAATGGGGATGTTCTATTGGGAACTCACCAAGGCCAGCTGGCCTGGGTTTGAAAAAGCCTGGGATAAAACTGGACTCTCTGAACATAGCGGACAATGAGGACTACTGAGAACTCAAGAACAATGGCAATGGGTTTCTGATCCTACTGCATGCACGTACTGGCTTTGTAAGAGCATCAACTTACTAGACCTGGATGGAGGTGGGGGTTCCTTGGACTTCCCACAGGGCAGGGAACCCTGATTGCTCTTCGGGCTGAGGAGAGAGGGGGACTTGATTGGTGGAGGGGGAGGGAAATGGGGGCCATGGCGGGGAAGAGACGAAAATCTTTAATAAATAAATAAATAAAAATTCTGCGAGCTCACACAGATCTCCAAATGTATTTTAAAAGAAATTCTTATTAATTGGAAACCTTCAGACTCCTAACAAGACAGAATACCAGAGGCCATATTTATCCTCTTGTATGAAACACTTTAAATGAATAAGACAGTAGTCTTCCATATATATAAATCATGAGCTCATAAATAGCTATGATCACTAATCAAAGTAAACTACTCAGTAAGATAATCAGCTCTCTTGCCTATTTGTTTATTGAGATAAACCCTCACAATATAATCCTGGTTAGCTTCAAACATGCAATATAACTCAGGATAACCTAAAACTCATAAAGTTCCAGCCTCACCCTCCTGAATGCTAGAATTATGCATATGCTTATCATTCCTATCGGAGTTTCAACAAATTAGTACCAGGAAAGCATTTGAAAGGTAGTTTTAGAAAGTAACAGACTCTCTGAGCTGAGGAGATGAATTTAAAATCTTCAGGAAGAAATCATAAGAATTTGTAGGAAAGACAATATTGCTGCAACAGAGAGCAAACATTCAGAAATCTTGTACAGTGTACTCTTTGATAGTATCTGTTCCCACTAAGCAGAAAGGAAAAAGAACAAAAAGTATTTTTAATATTTATTAATAGTTGCTCATTTTGTAGCGAATGAGTGTTTTTCTTGCATGAATGTTTGTGGCCCATATTTGTACCTGGATCCCATAGACTTCAGAAGAGGAAATAAGATCCCCTAGAACTAGAGTTACAGATGTTTGTGAACCATCATGTGTATATTATGAATTGAACTCAGGTCCTCTGGAAGAGAAGTAAATGCTCTTAAATGATCAACTGTCTCTCTAGTCCTGATTTTTTTAAATAAAACATAAGTTCCATGTTTCATGGTCAATTTGGTTGAGTACACAAGGATCTCAAGAGAAATATAGTATTAAGAAAAGCAATATTACAATGAGTACTATTCTATTTCCACCTAACAAATCATTAAAGTAAAATCCTTAAAGTTCAAACTGTTTCAAATAACACAAAGTCCCTGATAGGAACTCAAAACTATTTAAGGAATACAGATTAAGCTCATTAACCAATGCAGTGAAAAATTAACTATCAGCCATCTAACCAAAACTTCTCATTCATATAAAGAACCAATAAAATCAATAAATGGTGACCTAAAGTTAATATGTTAATTTTAGCATGTAGATACATTAAAATATTCACTATAACTATATTTTAAATATTCAAAATAATTAGAGCATATACTCCTACTTAAAAATCCTCAATAGGGTGAAAAAATTTCTTAACCCTGTAGAGCATATATGTAAAAGAAAAAAGCTGACATTAGATGTAGTGATGGAAGACTCAAAGCATTTATCTTAAGGTCAAGAATAAAAAAAGAGATGTCCTTTCTCATCACTATACTAAAGTTTCCAGTCAGTGCAATACGATAAGAAAACAAAGGAAATAAAAGACATCTATAACAGAAAAGAAGTAAAACTGTCTTTGTTTATAGACAAGATTTTCTGTGTATATTCAAATGAAATATACAAAAAGAAACAAAAACTAATAAAAGAGTTTCAAAAGATTATAGAGCACAAGATGAACACATAAAAGTCAACTTTATTTCACTATAGTAGTATTGAGTAATCATAAGTTCAAAATAAAAAGCAAGGTCATCTATAGTGTCCTAAAATATCTAATAATTATTGTTAAATAAGGAGACTTTTGTTAAAGTCACATATAACAGGACTACTTGTGGTACGAAGACCACTTGTTGGTTCCTGGCTGCTCAGCACCGAAATAGTCACATAGAAACTATATTATTTAAATCACTGCTTGGCCTATTAGCTCTAGCTTTTTATTGACTAACTCTTACATCTTAATTTAACCCATCTCTATTAATCTGTGCATCACCATGAGGTCGTGGCCTACCAGCAAAGTTTCAGCACATCTGGCAGCTCAATGGCTTCTCTGTGACTCTGCCCTTCTTTTTCCCCGCATTCAACCTAGCTTTCCATGCCTACCTAAGTTCTGCCATGCTATAGGTCCAAAGCAGTTTTCGTTATTAATCAATGGTAATCACAGCATACAGAAGGACATCCCACATCAACTACTGCCATCATGAAAACTTCTAAGTGAAGAAACAAACAACAAAACAAATAATGAAGATACTCTGATAGAGTAATAGACATAAGTATGGACAACTCTGTTAACTTCTGTCTTCTGTCTGGAAATCCAGTTTTCTACCTGTAAGAAAGACCTCTTAAACAATACAATAATTCCATAAACTGTAACAGCACCACCAAGATTTTTAATGCTATCACAATAACTCTTTGTTTGATGCTTGCAGAAGGAAGTTAAGTAATTTTAATTACTATTTAAAGTGCTTTCATTTTATGAACCAATTCTGTCACCCAGCTGGCAGGGCTGAAAACTTTCAAGAGTAAAACAGGCCTTTCATGGCTGAGCCACCATTAATCCAACAAGGCTGACTCAGAATCCTTTTTTGTGATTTTCAAGAATGTGACTCAAGAGCTAATTAATTAAAATCCAAGTATAATTAAGACTTTAGGTAAAATATTTCAAATTTTTTAGTAGAGAAAAAAGCCAAACCCTTAAGCACTCATTTATAAGCAAAATTTTCTCTTGCCTACTTAGTTTGTAAAAGCAATATTTCAGAGATCTCTATAAAACATTCAACAAACAAGTTTTAAGTACTTATGTTAATCTTATAAACATAACTCTACCTATATGACTGAGTCTGCTCTGACCCTAGATCTTTAAGATATTTTTATGTTTCCACTCATTTTATCTGTACTAGCCAAAAATGTTGCCTAGGCTGGCCTTTTGCTGGGGAGACATATTTAGTAAAACAGAGTCACACCACCTATTTCACTAAGACCCAGGTCAGCCAATAGATGAACACTTCTGGTTATAATAACAAGTCCAGTTATGTCAGCAGATCCACATAGCAAACTGCTCATCTTATGGTTAGATGGCTTTGATCTTTGATATTACTTTATGCTACAGTATTAACAATAGAAAGTGATATGCCTTTCACTTCATTTTTCTAAAACTCATAGAGCAATCTACAGTGCAAATTCTGCAGTTGCATCTCAGTCCCGGAAGCTTATTTCCTATGTGAATTTTTCCATTGTTGTCTGTTGTTTTTATTTCTCTTCAGATACAGATATCTGTGAGATGCTTATTCCAAAATCAAAGACTGCCTCAATCATTCTACTTAACACCCTCTATCATCATCCCTGCTTTCAGAATATAGTCTTCACTCCCTACTGTGTTTCACAAGCCCAGTGAAGTGGGTTGGGAACCAAGACAAAGAAGCAATTTCAATTCCACTCGTAGTAATGACTTCTTCAAGGAAGTAAAGAAAAAAAATCCCCTTTCATGGAAATGCTTTTTTACTTTAATTCAGAAAATATTATTTTGGTTCATTTACCAAAATATATCAAAATGAAATAGTTCATATTGTTGAACATGAGTATCTTGTTTTACGAAGTGATAAAAAGTTAAGAAAACTAGCAAGAGAAAAGGAAGAGTAGAAAAAATAACAATACATTGGAGAAAGATCAACTTAGGCCTCCACAGGACTCTACCTCTCAGTGTTAAGGGCAAAGAAGCCAAAATGACACTATGGAATAGTGAGTACGACTGATCTTTAACTTTACACCAATGACAGAATAGGTATGCCTGTATCATCAAGAAAATATTAGATATAAAATCAAACCTCATGAAAATGGACATTAGTAAGTATTGCTTGATATTTATATTAGCACTTTTGGCTAAAATAACTACATAAGAAGTGCATTTGCAGAGCTGGGGGTGGGAATACAGCTTAATAGTAAGTGCTTGTCTAGAATCCACAAGTGCCCTGGTTCAATCTCCAGTGTTGGATGAATGTTTTGCATATTTCTGTACTTACAACTAATTGACTCAGGAATCAATGAAATATCCTCATAAATTAGAAGTAATTGATGTTTGTTTTTGTTTGTTTGTTTGGTTGGCTCTTTGTTGCTGTCTGCATGTGTGTGTATTAGTTTTCACTTGTTATTTGTTTGAGATATTGAGGATTAAAGTTAGGGTCTAACACAACTAAACAAGCAATCTACTACTAATCTACCCTTCTACTTTTTATTTTGAGTTGGGGTGTCTCATCACATCGATTCACATAAGTTTAGAATCCTCCTGCCTCCCATCTCTCAGGTGACTGAGATTATAGGCCTGCAGCACCAGTCCTGTTTAGAAACAAGTTTTCATCTTGATTTTATCCAAGCATGCTAACTTAACATTCATGATTTCTTAACCTAGAAGCCTTCCATAAATGGCTTGCCATGATTTTTACTTCTGAAAACATTCCTCAAGGAATTAATTTCTAGCATCTAACCAGGTAAAAATATAAATAATACCAAAGGTTCAAAACACCATATATACCCATTCCAGTCCTAAGACACACCAACCCAGAAATACCAAAGAAAGACACTGTGGCATGGTGGGACACCAGAAATACTAAATTTCTTATTTCCTGGGAAATTGGGAAGTATATAATATTATGATATGAACCAAATATCTACACCTAAGGAAAGACTTGAAAGAAAATTATATCCAATAGAAATAAAAGAAATAGTCCTGAAGCATGACCATCCAAATTCTTGGGACCTTACTTTCTGTTGTATTACTATTATGCTCCTTATTGTAGGTCTCTCTCTCTCTCTCTTTCTCTCTCCCCCTTCTGTGGATTCTCCCAGTTAATTATACTAGCATCTATTGATCATCTCTTCAGTCTTTTATTTTTTCCAGAACATTTACTAATTGCATAGTTTGATCAGACCTCCTTTAAAATAGCTCTTTAATTTGACCATGTATACTCATCCTCAGTGTATTCTTCTATAAAAGCCATCTTCTTTTGTTTGATCTCTTTTTCCCTTTGATTTATCTATCCCAAATTACCATTCCAATATATTGACTATAATATAGGTCTTTAAAAATGCTAAGTAGATCATGTCATTCTTCAGTAAAGCCTCTTCTCATGACAAGCTATTGATTTCCTTACTTGAGAAAATGTTCTACAAAATTGGACCTACCATTATGTCTAGACCAATGTCTTATTAAGGTTTCTGTAGCTGGGATTAAACACCATGACGAAAAATGCTTGGGAAGGAAAAGGTTACTTACTCTTACTGCTCTCAGGTCACATTAATTTGCTAAAGTAAATCAGGGCGAAAAATCAAGGCAGGAATCTGTAGGCAGAAACTATAGCAGAAGACATGAAGGAGTGCTGCTTACTAGTAGCTTCCATGTTTTGTTCATCATTCTTCTTATTGATGCATTTTCTCAATTGTGATTCCCTCTTCTCAGAAAATTATAGCATATACCAAGTTGACAAAAAAAGTTTCACTTCTTTTTAGTTCATTGTATTATATTCACATATAAACTATATAAATTCTCTGAGCTTGGCCTGAACTCTCTATTGCTTGCACTTTGACTAGCTTTTATAAAATTTTCCTAGCTCAGATTGCTCTTTTTCTTCCAGGACTTCCTAAAACAAACAGAGGCATTCTTCCTGACTACCATTATCTTATAGAAATTGGACCTTTAGTTCCAAACAGTGAAACCAATTTTAGCAAAGTAAAGCAGTATGTACATAGCCGAATTATTAGGTATCTGGCATAATTTCTAGAATAATAAAAAGATGGAACTTGGAAACTTAACTGTCCAGTTACAACCTAAGTTCCTCTCCATGGTGTCTTAAGTGGCCTAATGACTATTATATATGAGCAGAACCATCAATGAGACCAGGCCCTGGGTGCTACCACCACCCTTTCATTCTGCTTCTTTCGGGGCCACTGCCTCTGCTGAAATCAAGCTGGGAAATTTCCCAGTATCTTTCTGAGTACTCAGATTGATTAATCTACAGCTTTTCTGCAGAAGGGTAAGTAGTCATAACTATTTATTAAATTTAAATTTGTTTATTAGTCTTCCTAGAAAAAATGTTTTCATTGTTCTCTGTATCTTGTCTGTTTTTCTAATACTTCAATGGACAGTGTATGTCTGTCCTTAATAATAACAGTAGCTTAAAATGAGTGTGTACATGTGAATAAAATAGCATTACTTAGTCTCTGATTGCAGAAAAAAAAAGAGCAATGGTCAGGACAGTGATGAACAATAGGGAAGCAGTGGTGAAAAGCAGGAGCATGAAGTGTTCTTTCCTCAACAACAAATGACAGCTAAAGTTCCCTGCCTTGTTGAAAGGACTTGGGTACTGAATTGTGCCGAAGAAGGATAGCATGGGTAAGCCATGCAATGACAGCACCTCATACACCTCCAAAGTTAGTACTATCTAAATATTAAACAGTGCCTGGCCACCATAACAATTACTACATGAGGATAGTGACTTACTAAATATAACCAATTCTAGATCATGTAAAATAGATATTTTTAAATAATTGAGTAAATTAATGAGGGTGAGAATGATAGCAAGGAGGTATTGGGCAGAGGAGGCACCAAAGGAAGAGGGGGACTGAAGTCAGCTAATGGACTGTAATAGCATGCTCACACAGTTCCTTTCTGTTCAACCTACTTCTCGTTCTCCTTGGGAAGAATCCAGGTCTGTGGAAAACAGCCAAAACACTGCTATGGAAACACCAAGTCCAAATAATGTGTAAGCATCCAAAGTGCTGAAAGCCACTTCTGTTACCCTCCATCAGCTGAGGGGTGGAGAGGATTCCCAGAGCTACAGGCACTTCCGGGGGGATTAGATGGCATACAAAAAAGCCCTGGCTAAGGACTTGGTTCCTTGTCTTACAGCTGCTACCACTACTCTCTAATCTTCACTGGGAGAAAAATGTCTATCCAGTAAGTATCTCTAAGAGACCTTCTTTCATGAATTAGTGGTAGTAAATGGAGTATTTCAGGATGTTCAAGAGAGATAATATTAGGTAACAGCTTTCCTAAGTCCCTTGGGCCTGGCTGGAGGGAGTTCTCCCTCCACTGACTGAATATGCAAAGTTTAAATGGTGGTGAGAGATCTGTATGAATTGCAATGCACTTGAAAGGCAGTTGTGAACACTGAGATGAGTTTTATGTCTTGTCTTGTCATTTCCTAGCTGTATGTCTTTGGCAAATTACATATACTTTTAAGCCTAAACTAATTAATTCTTAAAGGTTTTCAACTTCAGAAGTAATATATTAAGACTACTTACCCTACTGTAGTTTTTAGAGACTTAAATGTTCAAGTATAATATAAAATTCTTTTTATAAAGTGTCTAATAATAAGTAATTGATAAACAGTAATTAAAATTAAGAGGTCTAGACAGGGCTGAAATTTAAAAAGTTATAAAACAGAAGCAATGATAAGACAAAAGAAATAGGAACACACAAAACATTACAGAACCTGAATCTCTTGATCTAATTTTTGAAAGAGCTATAGCTCTTGAGGATTGGTAGAGACATGAGATGACAGGAAAAGCTAATAGCACAGTATGGTGAATAATAAAGGGTGGTGCATCTGACCCTGAGTGCTGATCTCATTCTGTGTGAATGAATGAGTTCATGAGAAGGTCAGAGATGCCTCAACTTGTGTGTCTCTAGGACAGGGTAGTTCTTGAGAACTTTGTGGGTATCACAATTCAGGAAGAGAAGTGAACACAGCAGGACTAGTTGATATGCCTTCAGGGGCAAGAAAAACTGCAGAAAGTAGGTTTAGGACCATATGGCCATGGTTAGGAAAAGTGAGGATATTCTCTTTGACATGAAAGGAAAGTCCTAAGCAGCATCCTATAAAACCCTAAGTAGACTGGGCTGCAGCCAAACTGGAAGGAGTCCTTAAAGTATCTTTCTCCAAGTACAATATCATTTACCTCCTAGAACTTTTTGAGAATAAACTAGGCTTCTTTATCATTACCCCCACACTTTAGAATTGAACATCCTGCTGCTGGTTACAAGAAGTTATTTGAAACTGTGGAGGAACTGTCCTCACCACTAACAGCTCATGTTACAGGTGAGTCTCATTGTTATTGCCTTGTTTGTTGTTTATTCTAAATTAGGGTTTTACTGTATTGCCTAGGTTCATGTAAAAAAAACAAAACAAAACATGACACCCTCTTGCTTTAGCCTCTGAGTACTGAATTTAGGTCACTACAGTTTGACTCTGATGAAAGCTTTCATTTTTGTCAAGATCATTTCTCTCAGGTTTCATGTTCACTCAGGTTTCCCAGTACTGGTTATATTTCCACAATACAGGGAAGGGATTACGGGACTCATTTGTTTTGTCTTCTTCTAAAATATTTTACTAAATAAAAATACATCAAATAAACCTGAATACAAGTCTAGTGTAACTAGTGAGTTTTTTTAAGCCCAAGACTTATTAATTCATGAAAAAAATCCATGAGGCAGGTAAAACAGTTCTTGCCACCAAACTTGACAAGCCTGAGTTTGGCTCCCAAAACCCACATCTAGGAAACCAACTACAAGTTGTCTTTTGACCTCCCATGTGTTTTGGCACAGCCCATATGTATATAAACAGAGCAAATGATTTTAAAAAATTGAAAGGATCTGAACCTAAAAGAAAAATAAAGAGTAAGATGAAAACAAACAGATTTAAGACATCCAAGACTTTGAGAATTGCTTCTGATGCTGTTTTCTGGAACCTCAGGTATTAATATTTATTTATACTTTATATATATTTAAGAATTTATTTCCTCTCCTTTACCTCCACTTAGCTTTCTCAGTGTGGATATATGTTATTGAACGGAAATGCCTTGACAATAAAGACTATATCTTTGTCCTCTTCAATATTACAGTGCCTGTTCAATGTCCTTCATACAGAAAATGTCTTATGAGTGTCTGTCCAGAAAGGTCTTAAATGAGAGCCTAGTGACAAGAGTGAGAGTTTTGCATTGAAAGTTTGTGGTGTTATGCCTGTTACATCAGAAGCACTTGCAGATGATAGTATTCTTATAATACTACTATTTCACCATCTGTGGTTCCTATCAGCAGCTTAAATATTTTTGGATGGACCTCAGTTCCTTCACTTTATTTTTTCATTATTATTTGAATGGATTTCAACAAACATGTTGATTTACACCCAAGAGAACTAAGAGTTTTAGATTTTAAAAAAATCAGCATTCCTGTAGCTTCATTTAAAAGGTTTTTCTATGTGGGCATAGTGGTGTAAAACTTTAATCTCAGTCTTCAGGACACAGAGGCAGATGAATCTGAGTTTGAGGGCAATTTGGTCTATAAACTGTGTATAGACCATCAAAGGTGCCTCAGTGAAACCTTGACTCAAAATTTAAAAAAAAAAAGTTTTTCTATATCAACATACCTAATTAAAGTATTTTGATCCATGCTCCTAAAATCCCTCTACTTTTCAGTCCACCAAATTGCGTAAGAAAACCTGATTCCCTATCCAAAGGTAAGCTGACAAATGGACAGGCATCTAGGGAATCTAGTGAGTGTTACCACATGCTCTCTCATTTCGCTGCAGGAAGAATTCCCCTCTGGCTCTCTGGCAGTCTCCTTCGATGTGGGCCAGGGCTCTTTGAAGTTGGATCTGAGCCCTTCTATCACCTGTTTGATGGACAAGCCCTTTTACACAAGTTTGACTTTAAGGAGGGCCATGTCACGTACCATAGGAGGTAAATCAGCACTGTTATAGGACTGTCCTCACCATAGTAGATCCTATTTCAGTTTTCTCCTTGTGTGAACATTCATCTTCCTGAACACTGAGCAGAACTCCAAACTCATTTATTTCTTATTTCTTCATGCTCTATGAAGGTTTGTATAACAGCAAGGTCACCTAAGAATGCTAAAATGGAATAACTAGGGTGAAGAGCTCAGAGCCAAACATGGCTGTTTTCAAATCCTGAATCCACCAGGCACTGCTTGTCTTCACTGATGACTTATGCAAGGAAATTGGCCTCTAATTCTTTCATTTGTCATCTGTAAAATGCAAGAAATGAATCTACTCAACACTCATGACTACATGAGTACTAAGAATGCAGTATTAAGAAAAGCTGCTATTAATTAGACTACTATTAATCTTGTTTCCTTTCATTTTTATCATCAGAAAGATATGAGAAGGTGGCTGTTGAGATAACTCTAAGGTAAACTTTGCATGCCACTGAGCTTGATCACCTGAGTTCAATTCTTGCATGGCAGTAGAAAACTGACTCCAGCAAGTTGTCCTCTGAACTCTATATGCATTCTGTGGCACATTGTGGACGTGTACACCACACACACAAACAAGTGTTTAAAATTTTTTTTTTTAGGAACTGGGAAAAAGAAGGGGTGATACAAAGGAGGGAAGGGTCAAATATGTCACAGAAACACCAGAGATAGATGCACCGGTACAGAGAAGAAACATACAGGGGAGAGGAGAGACACAGAGAAAGAGAGACATAAAGTGTTTTTTTCCTTTGGTTTTTCGAGACATGGTTTCTCAACATAAACTTCTTTTTATTTTAACAAGAGTTATTTACTAAAGGGCTAAAGCAAAGACTCAGTAGCTGCTCTGCCAAAGGATCCAGGATTCAATTCTCACACCATGGCTGCTGCAGTTCACAACTGCATGATACTCAAAACCAAGAAATACTAATGACCTGTCTGGCTTCTGTGGTCAACAAGCACACATGTAGAACACATATATGCATTCAAGCCAAATTCAATGCACATGATAATATTAGTAATAAAATTTTTAATAAAAAGATCAACAATAAATAAATAGTTATTGCTAACGTCAGCATTCTAAGAATCCCCCACATCAACACAGTCAATACCCTGATTCCTATTTGAATGTTCAAGCTTTTAGTGGTATGATCACTATGAATTTCAAGTGTCTTGAAGAGACGTCAAAGGAAGAGTAAGCGGAAACTGGAAATAGGATTTGAAATGTGACAAAAGAGAAATAGCATCTGCCAAGCATAAATTTTTCTAGGAAAGCAAATTTGGAATTTAGACAAAGTTTTCATATATCCTCTAACATACACTTTCATATACAATCCTCTTCATAAACACACAAAATCAGAATTTACTTTTCCCTCCATGTGATAAACCTTAGACAGCATTTGCCAGGTAGTCTGGGAAATAGCTCAGCAGATCTATTATCTGCTATTTATCTGTGGGAGATATAAAATTCAATAATAACTAAGTTTTAAAGTATACAATGAATTCTGAAATTAAGAAACACAAGGTCAAAGGGATAATGAAAAGAATATAACCCAGCACGTTGTATCCTATAATGTGATGAGTTGTGTGTGTGAAGAACCCATGTGTCATAGTTTGTTTTCTATTTCTGTAATAAAAACCATGGCCAAAAGTAATAAAAGAAATAAATCCAAAAGGATTTATCTTACACTTTACAGTTTATCAATATGGAGGGACCATGGAGAAATACTGCCTACTGGGTTGCATGTTCTTCTCTCTCTCTCTCTCTCTCTCTCTCTCTCTCTCTCTCTCTC
>NC_022022.1:41526403-41563354 GCF_000317375.1 Microtus ochrogaster | reverse complement strand
CTCTCTCTCTCTATCTCTCTCTCTCTCTCTCCTTTCTTTCTAAATATGTCTTTGGAAATTTTAGTTCATGTGTATGTTTGACTGTTTGTGCTACATTCATTAATTGTCTGCAGAAGCCAGAAGAGGGTGCCAGATCCTCTGAGAATGAAATTACAGACAGTTATGAGCCATCACACAGGATTTGGGAATTGAATCCAAGTCCTCTGGAAGAGTAGCCAATGATTTTAATGGCTGAACCATCATTCCAGCCTTCAGCCTGCTTTCTTATACCACCTGCTCAGTTATGGTGCCACCCAGTGTGAACTGGAATCTCTCATGTCAATCATTAATTTAAAACTGAATGCCCCATGGATTTATATAGGAAATCTGGAGGATTGGAGGAATATGGAGGCATCTTCTGAACTAAAGTTCCCTTCCCCCCAAAGACTCTAGTTTATATCACATTGATGAAAACAACTGATCACACTGTGTATGATATAAGACATTCACTTTGTCTAACTTTGACCACTGTTTTAATCACATATGTCAATCATTTAACTTTTGGCACCACAGTTTCCCTATCAACCACAGATAGTTTCAGAAGACTCAATTTAAGCTCTTTCCTTTTATGGTCATTCCAATAAAAGGAGTTGATGATTCTCTCCATTCTTTTTGAGTTTCTGATTCCAATTTGATGAAAACACATTGAGTGACTCTCAGCTTCACCTGTCCTGCATGAATGTATCCTTTCTCCATTTTTCCATGTCCTCCAGATTCATCCGCACTGATGCCTATGTTCGGGCAATGACAGAGAAGAGGATTGTCATAACAGAATTTGGCACCTGTGCTTTCCCAGACCCCTGCAAGAATATATTTTCCAGGTTAATAAAACCAAGCTGCACTTTATATCAACCTTTTTTGTTCATGAAACCTAAAATTTAATAAACTAGAAAATCATTTGCTTCTGCAGGTTTTTTTCTTACTTTCGAGGAGTGGAGATTACTGACAATGCCCTTGTAAATATATACCCAGTGGGAGAAGATTACTATGCCTGTACAGAGACCAACTTTATCACAAAAGTTAACCCAGAGACCTTGGAGACAATTAAACAGGTAGGACATTGTGCTCAGAGAATATTTCTCAAGTACATAAAGTTGAGAACTTAGATTTAAAACATTAGGATAAATTCAAAAGAAAGAACACGAGACAGATTAATTTTCAACTTCTTCCTGGTCACCAACTGCTAGATATGTAACATATAAATGGTGATATTTCTTTCTTTTTTGTTTTTGTTTGTTTTGAGAGAGGGTTTATTTCTGGTTTTGGAGCCTGTCTTAGAACTCACTTGGTAGACCAGGTTGGCCTTGAAATCGTGAAGATCTGCCTGTCTCTGCCTCCCGAGTGCAGGGATTAAAGGTGTGCACCACCACGCCTGGCTAAAATTTCTTTCTTAACCTATGATATTTTAAATACATACATTTAAAACAACTAACATTCATTCATTTGTGACACAAATACTCTCTGAGACCTTTCCATGTATCAAAACTTTTGTAAGATACAGGGATATATCAATGAGTAGCACAGCACTGTCTTTGACCCATAAGATATAAACAGCAGTATTCAAAAATTAGCTATTAATGTTGAAAACATGCCGTTGGTAGTTCTAAACAACTACGTTGCACCAATTTGTCCCTTGTAGATACCTCTTTTTATAAATAAAGCTGTATTTTAAATGGAATAGCATTAATAAAAATATTAGAAAATGACATATTTTACTGATGTCTTATACAATATTCTTTAGTATTTCTTAAAATAGACACACAGTCTCAACCAGAATGTATTAACACATTTTTCAAGGTTTTGTTCTTGTCTTTAGTAAGCTTAACCTCTAGATGAGGAAATCAAAGAAGAACCCAATAGCAGGATTCAGAATGTAGTGAATCTTTTAAGAAAATATAAACCTAAGTAAAGAAAATACAAAAGTATGTCTCAAGGAACTTGTTTAGTGTAGAGAATACAGGTAGCTTCAGTGAATTTGTTCAGAGAGCATTTAGAGTGAGGGTTGCATTATCAAAGACACAGAGATGGAGAAATAAGGAATCTTTTTTCATAAACTGAAAATAATCTTTTTAGACTAGATGTGCAGCAGTTCTCTGTGGAAGCTTTGGGCAGGAGATGACTCTTAACTGAAGGGGTGTCCCACATGCTACAGAGGCTTGATGGTTCTGATCTTGTCCACTAAACACCAGAAATGTCCTTGATCACTATGCGATTCAAAAATGGTTCAGATATTTTAAAGTAGAGGTCAATCTTTAAACTGAAACTAGTCATCTAGAAGTGTAAGTAGTTTCAAAGGGAGCAATGATACACAATTGCATAAATCTGAAAGCTTAAATAATTGGCTAGAAATTTGAAAGAAACTGTTTTCCTGATGGAAAGTTACTGAAAGTCTTCGCTCATAGAAACTATATAAGAATTTATACTTTAAGGTGTTTACTTAGAAACAAAGGAGTACAAAGGAGATAGGGCTATCTAGGAGATCAATCATGGAATTCAGGACTATAAATAACATTAATGTGATGTTATTTTCAAAGAGATAAAAAGGAAGGAGCTTGAATATTATGGCATTAGTTTATTGACCTCAACCTCAATAATATACCCAGTGCCCTTTTTCATATAGTTTATAACTGAAGCTGACAGGGCCCCCAACATCCGTGTTTTATTCCACAGGTTGATCTTTGCAACTATGTCTCGGTCAATGGCGCCACTGCTCATCCACATATTGAAAGTGATGGAACTGTTTACAATATTGGCAATTGCTTTGGGAAAAATTTTTCAGTTGCCTACAACATTATTAAGATCCCTCCACTGCAAGCAAGTGAGTCTGTTATCAAAAGTGCTGGAAATAGAGGATATAGATTATAGTATCAGAATTATTCTCAGGCTTGATAAGACTTCTCTTATTCCTATCCTACCAGATAACTAATGTCCCAGAGGCAAGACAATAAACAATGATGACTTCAAAATCCAGAAATCAAGGGGCTAAGTTCTATTCTACAATGTTTCAAGACCTAGTGCATGTATATTTAAATATTATTTAAATTTATATTTAGCAAACATTTATTGAGAACTTATTCATATGCCAAGTAAAATATTGAGTTCCTATTTGGGTAGACTGAGAAATTTTGGAATGAGGACCTTGCCATGATTTAAGAAGTCATTTATATTGTTTTCTCATGCATGAACTTTAGCATGCATAGTATTTATTGAACAGAACTTCATATTGGACAGAACTGTTGATATCACTCATCCATGCTGTACTTTTAAGGAACTTTACAATACTATGAGGGAGTTTTGTCTACACTAAAGCACTGCTTTACTTCCCTGGGCTTAAACCTGACTTCCACTTTTTCTAAGATGTGACTCTATAGTACTCTTCCCTGTGTGTTTTTTCAAATTTGCTGCTGTTTGGATTTTCCCAGATTAGGGCATCTTCACAATGATGGGAACTCAGCAGAACATGGACAGAACTGAGAAATGAGATGAGCCTGTTAAAGAAGAGCAGTTTGGTGCTTCCAGGGTGGGGGTAGCTGCCCCTCCCTGAAAGAGACTGACACTGTTTCTGACTGTAAATGAAAGGCTGAAGGAAAAGAGCCTATTAAAGGGAGGATATCAGGGCCAGAAAAAAAGAGGGAGGCCTGGAGAAGGGAACCTCTAAGAGCCTATAAAAACTCAGAGTGGAGTTGGACTCTGGAGTTTCTCCTATGTCCTCAACAGGAGCAGTTTGTTAAACACCAGTTTGGGGTGTTTGTTCTTTAATGTCCGTCTATAACTCACCTTCATTCCATCAGATTCCCTAAGGTCTGTACCTGTTACTAGCTGTACAGAACCCTCAGCTGCCACTTTCTTGTCTTCTGTCTGAATTCTTTAGCTGATAGCATGTTAATGGCTCCTTTCTATGCACTTTCCTGAGTGAGGCTTCTTTCTAAGATGTACAAATATTTGTTCTTACCCTATAAGGTGCTTAGCAGAACCCTTAGGTAACTATCACTCACCCAAGAACCCCTTAATAACATGAAATTCCACTAAGATATCCCAGAGACTAAGGAGATGAAAACACGTTCTGAAAAAAAAATTGAAAATACACCTGGAAATGCATCTTTTGCTTGTATAAACTGTTTAAAATGCTTTATATGAAGGAAAAGAAGATGAGGAGGAGGATTTTTATGATAATTATGATGATCAAAAGCCTTTAAAACCGCTTTATTTCAGACAAGGAAGATCCAATAAACAAGTCAGAGATCATTGTGCAGTTCCCCTGCAGTGATCGGTTCAAACCATCTTACGTACACAGGTAATTTGAAGAAAAGCTCACATGTAAAGATCTTATTTGTCTACCTGATCAAGACAGTTCCTTGTAGAAAAAAACAGTTTAAAACGAATTGATTTCGTGTAAACACTATAGACCTGAATAACTAAATATACCATGTGTAGACCTATTTCTTAGTAACCAAGAACTAGCCTGCCCATTCACAAACACATTTGTCTTTCTGAACAGTTTTGGTCTGACTCCCAACTATATCGTTTTTGTGGAGACTCCAGTCAAAATTAATCTTTTCAAGTTCCTCTCTTCATGGAGTCTTTGGGGAGCCAACTACATGGATTGTTTTGAGTCCAATGAAAGCATGGGGGTATGTCTGAGTCATTTATTTGTTTGTTAAGTTGTGATACTGAGAAAAGTACTTTATATTTTTTCCTTTATAAATTTATCAAAACATTTTCCTACCTTTCCAGGTTTGGCTTCATGTTGCTGACAAAAAAAGAAGAAAATACCTCAATAATAAATACAGGACCTCTCCTTTCAATCTTTTTCATCATATCAATACTTATGAAGACAATGGGTTTCTGATTGTGGACCTCTGCTGCTGGAAAGGGTAAGAAAATATGTTGGATAAATGTCCCATCTCCAATTTCTTCTGGAAACAAAGAGCTTGAATAGAGGTGGGGGTCCTTATCCCTTATTGTGAATATATAAAAGAAAAATGGTATAAAATAGTAAAAAGTGTAATTGATTGTAATCAGAGAGTTTAGAAAATCAGAAATAGACTGGCCATCAGAACTATAGTTAATAACGAAAACCAACTGGATCTGAAGCAGACCTGAAAATAGAAGATTCTGAGACTCTAAAAGTAACTTTAAATTTCGTAAGTTCTGTAAGGTTCATTGAATCCTCCCTCGTTCTGAATAAGAGAAGCACACAAGCTGTTCTCTGGCTAGTCATTAAAAATACATTGATTCCTAAGGACACAGAGTGGAGGCAGTAAAGCAGAACAAAGAATATATAAAACTGCTGTTACGGCAAAATATCCATGAGGCAGACTCTTTATTTTCCCCTCAATGAGTAGCAAGAGGAAATGGTTATGAGAGTCTTTTTGTCAATAGCAGTCTTGGTTGTGACCTAAAGAACTAGCTGTGTGTGCTTTCAAAGTCATGAATCATCTCTAAAATTGTTTTTAATTGGTTAGGTGTAATGGTGCATGCTTTAAATGCCAGTGTTTGAGAGGAAGAGGCAGGAAGATCTTAAGTTCAAGACTAGCCTGTGCTACATTAGACCCTGCTTCAAAACAAAACAAATTATTTGTAATTGTGTTCATGCTTGAATTCTTGTTTTCACAGGTTTGAATTTGTTTATAATTACTTATATTTGGCCAATTTACGTGAGAACTGGGAAGAAGTGAAAAGAAATGCCATGAAGGCTCCTCAGCCTGAAGTCAGGAGATATGTACTTCCTTTGACAATTGACAAGGTTACTTCCTTACAATTGTGATTCATCTCTCTTGGAAACTGTCATGTCTATTCATAATCTTGACATTTCAGATCTTGAAGGAGCTTTAAAAATACTAACTAAATCTCTCATTTTACAAAATGAGGAAACTAAAACTGAAAAAAAATGCTATGATTTAGAAAAGATAATTTCCACAGAATTCAGATAAGATGTAGTTTTCTTGATTCTAATTCCATGGCTTTTTCAATCACAAAATCCCTTTGAAAGCATATTTAGTGACTATAGATCCAGTGACTCCTAGCATCCTTTGGCAGTTGTATAAATTTTCTAAATAATTTTAAATTATGGTGAAATAAAAGATCAGAGAGAATTCTTGCAAGGACTCGGTTAATTTACAAAGGAAATTTGGTATTCTATAAATCTGAAGATGACATTAGAAAACAAAAATAACCAATAATATTATTGATTATTATGGAGGTATTCAGAATATCCCTCTGGAGGTTTGGTAAATGAAATAAATTCAGTAGGCATACTGGCAAGAGAAATAGCATTAAAATTTGTTAATATATAAATAAGAAACTTTAAAAAAACATGAAACTGAAAGCTGAGTCTTACATACTCTCTTGATAAAGTAAAAGAAAGTTGTGATCAATGAACACTATAGAGAAGGGGTGATTTTCAGAAAAAAAAATAACCTAGAGAGCAGACAGTCTCTGAAACAAATGTCCTCTGGGATGCAGACATGTTTTCTTCCGCAATGTGAGTTTAATCTTCCTTTGGAAATGAAAAGTTTGAAGGTAACTATGAGACTCTACTTAAGTATACTAGGTGACTTGTAGGAAAGTCCACTCTGAACCTGCTGTTACTCATCTATGAAATACTGTAGGAATTGTGGGTCTATACTACTATTAAGAAAGTATGCTTTAAAGAAACTTAGTGCTGAAAGAATGGCAAACTTAGAATCAGAAAACACAGTTCTCATGAATGTCTGAAGAACTGGTTTTCTGAACCACCACACAACCATCTCTTTATTTCTACATGTTGGTCTCTCTCTTCAGTATTTTAGAATAATACCAACAACATCCATAACTTTTAGTGAGATAGAAATACAAGTCAAAATCAAGAAAAATATGATTTTTCTCATGTAAACAAATGAACACATAACATACTCTCTTTGTCTGTGTGCTTACCTATTTGGACAAAGATACTAAGGCAATTACATTGAACAAAAGACTTAAATCAGGTAAAGCAAAGCAAATGCAGCTAAGAAGGTGATTGTCTTTCCTTTAAGCATATCGGCAAACTACAAAAGAATGATAGTTGGGTGAAATTGGGCTCTGCAGATAGGGAAAAAAAAGACTTCTGTAAAGGCAAAGAGTTCCAAAAATAAAAATGCAAATAGAACTTAACAAAGATGCATAACAGAGTCCCAGGAATGCCTCATGGTGAGCAGAGAAGATGCTGGAAAGATGAACTGGAGTGAGACTATACAAGGGCTTTCTTTATCAGATTCTGGATAGCATATAATTGGTAAGGACTCACTGAGGAAGTTTGTGTGTAGGGTGTATTATGACATGGTTCCCTCTAGCACAGTGGCATGAGGAACAGATTGAGTAGTTGACAGTCTTAATCTAAAATTCCTTTTAGAATATAAATGATCCTTTGCAATTTCAATCCACTCCATTCCCTAGCTGTACCTTTCATATTTTAATATTACATGCCCTACTTATATAAATTTCCTTCCATTGTACATATCACTTGCTATCCTTTATTACCCTGAAAATTTCACTTTTCATTTTCACTCAATTTATCTGTCATGGTCAATGATTTTGTACATCTTTGTAGATAAACATTTCCTTACCTGTTTATCAGACTTGTCAAAAATCACATCATAGTTCAATTAGATTATCTGTCCTCTCTATATTTGTACCTCTTCATCTAAATTTAAGTGCTGCAAACACACAGTCATGCTAATTGCCTCAGCTTTAAATGTCTGACCACAAATCTTACTATTTCATTTCCTAACTTCACATATTGTCTTACTTTGGTAGTTAAATATTCCACCTCCTCTCCTCACTTTTATACTTTCCATACCACTTTCATGTATAATATTGATGCTTTCTCTTTATCTGAAACATTGAAGTAATCAGAAAAGAATCACATCACCTGCCAGCCTCTGTACCTATATCCTGAATATCTATCTTTCTAACCAGAGCTAATCTTTCTCATCCTTGTAGTTGACGCATCACTCCAGCAATTCTCCCCCTTCCTCCCTCCATCTCAGGTCATCCTTCTCTACTATTTTAATGTGCCATAATTAATAAGCATAATATCCTCACTAGGACCTCTCAACATATTTTGCCTCAATAAACTACCACTACACCTTCCTTTTCTGGTAGGCCCTATCACTCAGCCTTTGCTCCCATGCTGTCTTTTAGTATCTCCACTGCTTAAACATATTATTTTAAAGTACTCTTCATAACATCTCTCCAGGTTTATGAATCTCAAGGTTCAAGTTATCAACCACCACCTCCACTTTTCCTTTAATATTCAGAAACAAAACCTGAATTTTTTTTTCTCCCTCACCCACCAAAAAGTACACTCACCTGTAACAATTTCAAGCATTCTGGGACAATTACCAACCTTTAATTGCTTAGATTAGATACCATGGTGCAGGGTTACTGCCTCTCTCACTTTTAAACTCCATTCACCAGGAAACTGTCAACTCCCATCTACCTTGTCTCAATGTTACCAGCCTAGCTAGAATCATTTTCTCTAGATTGGATTTCTATAAAACAAACTGGTTTTGCTGAGTCCAATCTTTCATTACTATCCACATTCACAAAAAATACCCAAGTATAGACTTAACAAAGCAATCAGAGGTATTTCTTTAAGAATAAATCACAGTGTGTTCCTTATCTACACAAACCCTCTGTAGCTTCCCCTCATTTATCCACAGTGAGAGCCCAGGTCCTCACTATAACCCATGTGCCTTACACAATCTAAACCTACTAGCTCCCCACAAACTCTCCTAAATACCACCACACATCCCTAGTGCTTCTGGAACATATTCATCATATTTTTCCCAAGATTTGGACAGTTTTTGTTTTGTCTTGGGGGATTGTTTTGTTTTGTTTTTTCTCCCTGCTTGAATGCATTGCAGGTTTCCTCATCTAAGAGTTTTGTATCAAATGCCACTTTTACAAAGAGGCCTACTCGGATCACCTATTAAAATTTCAACCCACAAATCCTTCACACATGGAGTCCCTCTTTTATTTTTTGTTCCTACAATTGTGCTATACTGTATACTTTACTAAGTATATTTGTTAATCTCCAAATAGAACATAAGCTTCACTGCCCCTGTGAAATTTTCCTCAATACCTAGAAGAAAGTGAAAATTTGATCCAGAAGTATCTTCCACTGTTTTCATGCAATCATCTAAAAAGTTATGTGCATGTTTATGTGTACTACTACATGCATATGTGAAGAAATAAATGTCTTTTTTTTAATTTGACAGTTTGACTACATGTCATTTTCATATATCCTAGCTAGAAGGTAGTAACTGCCTTGAGCAGTTGACATATGTTTTGTTCTTCAAAACATCTTCTGACCAAGCAGATGGTTTAACACTAGGGTAGAGGCACATCCTAGCTCTGTTCCTTAGCCGTGGTGCTTCATCTGAGGTACAATTTTCTCATGTGTGAAATGGGGGAAAGACAGGACTTACCTGCTGTGAAGGTCAAATGTATATGGTCCATGCCAAATGCATTGCACAGTGTCTGGCATCTAAATAAAAACTGCTGATACTGTTCACTAACATTGTCACGGTGAAGTAGCAGTGTTCTGCATTCATATTGGTGATAAAAGGAGATGTCAGAGGCTAATTGGCTGTTGTTCCAGTCCCCTTTGATAGTGCATGGTGGATGTGATTATGATAGTTCTGTGTATAATGTCATCACTTCCCTATTGCCTTTCTTTTTTTTTTTAATGTGTACTTCCTTTTCTTTCTTTTTTTTCTTTTTTTTGGTTTTTCGAGACAGGGTTTCTCTGTGGTTTTGGAGCCTGTCCTGGAACTAGCTCTTATAGACCAGGCTGGTCCTATTGCCTTTCTTTACTATTGTTTTTTCCTTCATGTTCTCAGTACCATTTTCCTTTTCACTCAATTTGGCTTTACCATTGTACATGTAGGTTCTTTTTTATTTATATTAAAAGATTTTATTAGTTTAATACACTTAATTAAATTAGAAAAAGGACTTTTCTTTATTTTTTTATTTATTTATTAAAAATTTCCACCTCCTCCCCTCCTCCCATTTCCCTCCACTCCCTCTCCCCTTCCCTCTCCAGTCCTAAGAGCAGTCAGGGTTCCCTGCCCTGTGGGAAGTCTAAGGTCCTCCTCCCTCCATCCAGGTCTAGGAAGGTGAGCATCCAAACAGACTAGGCTCCCACAGGGCCAGTCCATGCAGTAGAATCAAAACTCAGTGCCATTGTCCTTGGCTTTTCAGTCAGCCCTCATTGTCAGCCACATTCAGAGAGTTCAGTTTGATCACATGCTCCATCAGTTCCAGTCCAACTGGCCTTGGTGAGCTCCCATTAGATCAGTCCCATTGTCTCAGTGGGTAGACACAACCCTCGCGGTCCTGACTTCCTTGCTCATGTTCTCCCTCCTTCTGCTCCTCATTTGGACCATGGGAGAGTTACACGTAGGTTCTTTTCAGTCAATTCTGGGCTGACCTCTCATTAATTATTCTTTTCCCCACTCTTCCCCTGCATGGAGCTCTGTCACATTTCCTAAACTTTTTGAGTCTTCAAACACTTTGAATGGGTGGAAGCAGGAAAACCATCTCCATGCTTCCACGCTGTGTCTTTAGCCCCACAGTCCGGCTTTCTCTGTTTGGGTCCCAGTCTTACCATGGTTCAAAACTTCTGCTTCTCACTGTCATCGGGACAATCTTCCAGTCATACCTGCTGTCTCACAAGTACCTAGCATGCTGATTAATTCTATACCACTTTTACTCCCTGAAAAGTCCTTATTTCTTCCTGAGTTTTAAAGTCCTGTTCTTGTTTTAATCTGAAGTCAAACTTCAATTTCAGACTGTTCTTAGGCCTTGTATTTTGACTCCTTAAAACAGACAGAAAGTTTCCTACACACACTTGACATGGACATACTCACTGTCTTATGTTCTGAGCTGACTGTAATGCCCTGTTTTTCCTACCCACAAGCAAGTGCTACATGTGTTCTCCTTTATCCTACAGCATTACAAAAGCCCTGGATTTCTGGGCAATGGTGGCACATTCCTTTAATCCCAGCACTTGAGAGGCAGAGGTAGGAGGATCTCTGTAAGTATGAGGCCAGTCTGGTCTACAGAGCAAGTTCCTGGACAGGCTCTAAAGCTACACAGAGAAACTCTGTCTCAAAAAACAATGAAAAAGTCCCAGATTATAATGCTTTTATGTGTTTTCCCAAATTCTACATTCACATGCCACATGGGCCATTTCAGCCCTTCTTATAGCTCTCTCCCCAAACCTAATATAATCCATAATCTATAGGAGATGCTCAAAAGTACTTAGGAAGTAACCAAATGACCACATTTTTGATCAATTGCATTTGTAGCAGAGAAATTGTAGACAATTGGAGAATCCTTAAATATCCCTTTTCTTCCTAGCACCTAGTATGGTGCCTAGCACACACAAGTAAATAAATGGTTAAGAAACCTATTTGCCTCACTGATTGGCTACATAGAAGAATGAAGTTTCAGGACAGGAAAGTGCCACATGCTGCTACCTTTTCTGAAGTATAAAATAATTATCCAGAATTTTAAACTAATTAATATGGCTGTCACATTCAAGTAGAGGTTGACATTATCTCTAAACAATGTGTTTCCAGTGAATCACTTATAACCTGCCAATATGCCATCTGAGAGACTTTCTAGTCTGATACAGTAGCCAGCCTCCTAGTCTGCTTTTTGTTTTGTTGTTCCTTCCTGTATGGTGACCTCTGAAAAGAGGAGGTGAAATTTGAGAAGTCTGCATTTACAGATGCTTGGATTTCCTTCCCTGATCACTGAGGTCTCTATTATCTTCTTCCTAAGGCTAACACAGGCAAGAATTTGGTCACACTTGCCCATACAACTGCCACAGCCATTCTGTGCAGTGATGAGACCATCTGGCTGGAACCTGAGGTTCTCTTTTCAGGGCCCCGTCAAGGTAAGCTGATCTAAAGAAAACATTACAAAACAAAGATGTCCTACTTAAAGAGACTGAGTTTTCCTATGTCTGTGTTTTGTTTTGAAGCCTTTGAATTTCCCCAAATAAATTATCGGAAATATGGGGGGAAACCTTATACCTATGCATATGGACTTGGGCTGAATCACTTTGTTCCAGACAAGGTAATGAGGCACCTTAGTAATACCCAATAGAACTTTGAGTCATGTGCTAGTCAACTAAAGCCACTCATAAACTAACCAATTGCTTTTTCTTGGGCACAAGCAGCTCTGTAAGCTGAATGTCAAAACTAAAGAAATCTGGATATGGCAAGAGCCGGATTCTTACCCATCTGAACCCATCTTTGTTTGTCATCCAGATGCATTGGAAGAAGATGATGGTAATGAAAGCAACACATGTCTGAACTTCCCTTTGTGGTGAAACTCTGCATGTTTGATATTAGGAAAGGGGTTAGGCTGATTATTCCCTAATTTTCAAAACTGATTCTTAAACTGTGAATTGTACAACACTCAAGAATTGAAATTTCATCTGTGGTCAGGTCTTATTGATTGCTAATAGTAAAAACCAAATAAGCAAACAAAAACAACCACAGCAAAACACCTTTTGTGTCATACTGGAACTCTGAATGGAAAGGATGAGAAAACAGTTGGACAGCAATAATTCTAGGTATTTGCTTTTCCTGACCAAAATATATTTCTGACAAAGTAGTAGAGTTATAGAAGACAAATAGAATATTCTAGCAGATCAATAAATGCATAGCTCTAGAGCTCTATTAGTTTTGTTTGTTTCTTTGTCTTAGTAAGTTTGGGCCAAGAAAGAATTCAGAGCCTCAGTATATATTGAGCAACTGTAATACATATCCACAAGTCTCAGTTAAGCATTAATGCTAGAGAACATGGAGAGCTAGGTCAGTGACTCAGAACCTTGACTGCTCTTGTGAAAATTGGGGGCAACTCCAATTGCCTACATCATAGATGACAACCAGATATAATTCGGGTTTTCCAGTATCCTCTTCTGGCCTCTATGAGCACCATCCATATAGATAGGTCCACAGACATTTATGCAGGTAAAACACTCATACACATGAAAATAAGATAACTTTTAAAATTAATGCAAATACAGGGAAATATATTATACTCTACAAGATTAATATACTAAAATATGAAAAAGTATAGAAGAATGAAATAATTATGGGGTCATTTTCTGGTAAATAGTTTGTACATTCATACTGCTCATTCTAAAGTATAAAAGGTTTGCTTTTGTTTTGTCTGGAAGAAGTAAACTTACATATAGGTCTTGAAAATTATAACTAAAACACACCCTTTTGCTTTAAAATTTTAAAGCATGCACTTTGTCATAACTTTTTGTAGTAAATAGAACAAAGACTATAGTATTATGTTACAGATAAGAACATAGATCCATTAACTTAGTCAACATTGGTGAGTTTCTACTTTGATCTAATAATTGTAGTAAGATGCTGTGGTTGCAGCTGTAAGAGAAAAAGACAAGATCATTCCCTTTCTGGAGTGGTCCTAGTCTAAGAAGGAACAGTTTAGAGAACTCTTTCAAGTGGTCACACAGCCAGGTAATTGAAGAGCCAGAACAAGCTAAGTCACATAGTTTTCTATATTTGATAATGTAATACCACCTTACTATCTACATAATTTTAATGACAGATAATCTTAAGACCTGATTTCAAAATTTCAAAACTGCCTTAATTAACAGGTGTGGTTCTGAGCGTGGTGGTGAGTCCTGGAGCAGGACAAAAACCTGCATACCTCCTGATTCTGAATGCCAAAGACTTCAGTGAAGTTGCCAGGGCTGAAGTGGAAACTAACATCCCTGTTACCTTTCATGGACTGTTCAAAAGATCATGAACATATTCCAGGTCAGCAAAAATGACTGTGTGAGTAAAGTCACTTCTTGCCAGTCTAAAAATCTGAGTTCAGTCTCTTGAGTCTACATAGTGAAATGACAGAACTTATTCCTGAAATCTGTCCTTTGACCTCTACACACACACACACACACACACACACACACACACACACACACACACACACACACACCATGGCATGTACATTTCCATATGCAATAAATAAATGTAAATTTTAATTAAAAAATAAAAACATCAACATGTTCTAGCAAGACATGTTTCTAATGACAAAACCAAAGTCAACTAGCTTGCAATCTATCATCAAATTCTGCTCTAGCTTGAGATCTATCGTGATTTTTTTTTGTTTTTTTTTGTTTTGTTTTTCGAGACAGGGTTTCTCTGTAGCTTTGGTTCCTGTCTTGGAACTAGCTCTTGTAGACCAGACTGGCCTCGAACTCCCAGAGATCCGCCCGCCTCTGCCTCCTGAGTGCTGGGATTAAAGGTGTGCGCCACCACCGCCCAGCTTCTATCGTGGTTTTAAGTTGAAAGTATATATGATTTTTCAGTGCTTTTCAGAAATTGCTTAGTTAAGCAAGTATTTCTTTAAAAATTAATTGCTTATTTATAAGATGATACATTTTCTGTGAGATAGACATAAACTGAAAAATTATTTGAAGCATTTAGTAATCAGATAAAATGTAAGCTTTTAAAGCTGCCTATTCTATAATAACAGTTGCCTTTAGAACACTATCTGCCTACATATTTCACATTATTGTCTAATATTTAAGAATCAAAATCTTGTATACTTGATTTGTATGTAGCATTGCTCAGTCAAGGAAGAGAAAGTATACTTACTGTCAAAGTAAACATTTTTCTTAGAACTGGGAATGTCATTCAGAACTACATAGCAATTTGTGTGTGTATGTGTGTGTGTGTGTAATTGCTAAAGAATTTTCAAACTCATCAACTTTAACTTTCTTATTCTATAAGTTAATACTTTATTTTATTCTATTTAATGTAATCAATATTTATATCTGATTTTTCAATCAGAAAACCTGTGTACAACTGACTGAGGACCCCATCAAATAATGTCTCAAAAATTTAGTTAACTATTAAAGGCTTATGTCATTAATAAAAGTATATATAATAGTGTATTAAGGGTCTCTGAAGAAACAAATTTAATAGAATTAACCAATATATAATGGAAAAGTAAAGGAAATTAACACATAGACTAAATGAATTAAAGAAATTTTCTTTTAAGGTAAAACTATCTACTTGAGAGACTGAGAAAACCATGACCTTTCTAGCAAAAAATAAATCTGTTTTAAGGAGAAAAAAATTCAGTTGAGTTAGTTTAACTCTACCTGATAATAGCAGTCATATTTAAAATAACATCTTCTTATAGATAAGGTCTTTTTTCTGTTTTGAGTATTTTATATTCACCTTAGGCAATAAGGAAAAGACAATAAAACATCTGATGATCAAGAGGTTATTTGATGGCTGAGTGTAAACCTTTAATCCTATCACTTGGGAAGCTGAGGTAAATGGATCACAAATTGAAGTAAAACCTAGCATACATAGTGAATTTAAGGGCAATTGGCCTATATAGCAAGACCCTATATTAAAAGAGAGAGGTGGGAGAGAAAGAAAATAAGAAAGGAAGGAAGGTAGGAGTAATTAGTAACTGTAAACAATCTTTTTTTGTTGTTTTTTTTTTGTTGTTGTTGTTGTTTGTTTTTTTCTAGACAGGGTTTCTCTGTGGTTTTGGAGCCTGTCCTGGAACTAGCTCTTGTAGACCAGGCCGGTCTCGAACTCACAGAGATCCGCCTGCCTCTGCCTCCCAAGTGCTGGGATTAAAGGCGTGCACCACCACCGCCCGGCTAACTGTAAACAATCTTGACAAAACCTCTTGGGCTACATTATAAAGTAGAAAATGCAAACAGACATCAGAGAGAATCCATGTTCTAAAATCCTATTGCATTTTGACTCCAATACTCCACAATTATATTAGATAATAAAATACCATGCTTTCTTATAGTGGCCTGATAGGAAGTGTGGTGGTTTGAATAAGAATGGCTCCCATATGAATTTTTGGTCATTAGGGAGTGATGCTACTTGAGAGAGAACAGGAGGCATGACTTCATTGGAGGTGCATGCCATTGTTGGAGTAGGTATGGCCTAGTTGGAGGAAGTGTGTTACTGTGGGTGGGCTTTGGAGTTTCAGAAGCCCAAGCCAGGCCCAGTCACTCTCTCTATCTTCCTGCTACATGTAAATCCAGATATAGAACTCTCATCTACCTCTTGAGCAAACATGTCTGCCAACCATACTTCCCTCCTTTCATTACAATAATGGACTAAACCTCTGAAACTCTAAGCAAGCCCCAATTAAATGTTTTCTTTCATAAGAGTTGTCACAGTCATGCTGTATCTTCAGAGTAATAGAATATTGACTAAGACAGGAAGAATCTAGACACATCCTCTGAAGAATACAAAATTTATTAAAATTCAATATTGATGGGAAATAAACTCTGAAAGTAGCCATGTAACACTTATGGGGTACCTACTATGAACTAAACTCCTTCCTTCCTACATTTATGGTATAAAAATGAGACGGGGATGTTTAGTTATTCTCTTAAAGAATAATAAAACTGTCTAGGCAGTGGTGGCATACACCTTTAATCCCAGAACTTGGGAGGCAGAGGCAAGTGGATTTCTGTGAGATAGAGGTCAGCCTGGTCTGCAAGAGCTAGTTCCAGAACAGACTCCAAAGCAACACAGAGAAACCCTGTCTCGACAAAATAAATAATAGTAATAATGATATTAATAAAAATGTTGAGTGAAGTCTACATTGAAATAAGACACATTCTTCTAAAATATTTGGTTTTTTAATAAAGCCAAAAATATTCTAATAAATTTAAATTTTTACTTCAAATAAAACTACTATTATACTACTTATTTAGTCACCAAGTCTAACCACAGATAAAAATTGTAACTGCTCATTAAATCTTACAATCTATTTATGAGTCCAAACCATTCTTATTTTTCTTTTTTGAGACAGTTATAAAGGAATTGCTGATACATAAAATTAATGGAATTGTAGTGGAGTTATGAGTACTGGGAAAGAGATTCACTGTATCCTTTGGGTATCTTTCCAGAGTCAGCACTGTTCAAGTTCTCACACCTGCCTTCCACTGATGGAGGTGAGGAATCTAGATGGAAGTAGGCTTCCTCTGAAGACCCAAAAACTGTCATCAGTCTTGCTGATGGTGGCTGTAGGAATGGTGCTTACCCTATGAAAGGATGCTCTTTCAATCACTTTCACAATCATCTGAAGAAGAGACATTTTTTCTGGACCAGACCTCGTTCTACACCTTCTTCATTCATTATACTCAACTAAACCCCATAGCCACTCTGTGGAGTAGGCATTTTTCATTTCTATTGGACTTGGTTCCCTTGTCTAACATGTCAGATGACTAGATTAGTGTAGAACAAGTTCCATAAATCCATCTATTTACTAAGAGAGCCAAATCTAGGTCATAACTTAGTGGGATTTCTGACTTCACTGTGTCTTTCCCAAATATAATATTATTAAAGTTAAACCCGCTTTTACCTTTGACAGTAGCACTACAGCTAAAAACAATGTTTCTACAATCACCTATGGATTGTTTCTGTCTTCAAGGAGTAGTTTTACAATGTTTATAGTTGAGAAATAACTAAAATTCACATTTGTGGTATACCGTTTAAGATATATCACAACCGTTAACATGGATTAGAATTTGTTGCCAAACCACAGATGTTGTATATTTGGGGAAAACAACTGCATAGAGAAATGTAGTCACTATAGAGCCTGGGCTCAGCTACTGGCAAGATCTGTTGACTGGGAATATTTATTTTAAATCTATGCCACATTATTCACTATTCTAGAAAACAGTCACAGGGATCCCCTGTTGGCCAAATGCAAATTTTCACATTGTAGGAAGGAATAAACAAAGATAGATAGATAGATAGATAGATAGATAGATAGATAGATAGATAGATAGATAAAATATAAGAACAAATATAACAATCTAAGAACAAAAGAAGTAAATAATACAATAAATTTGTATAGAGACTAGAAATAATGAAAACGGGACAATCTCTGTAACAGCAGTTGACTGCAGCAAGAAAAATCACTTAGGAAATGATGGACAGAGTACATAAAATGTGACTAAGAATCTATAGTGCCACAGATAATGGCATTAACCATTTACCAGATTCCTCCTTATTGGCTCTGCAGAAGGATTTATTTCTGAAGGTCTGCATAATTCTCCTCACCAGTTACAGAGGTTTCTGCTACTTTTATTTTCTATAAAGGAAACTAAGGGCCAGAAAACCTAAGCAACTTTTAAATGACAAAGCTTACTTGGACCTATTCAGTTCTAAATTCTGTTGTCTTCTTAACCTCCACAGAAGCATAAAGGACATTCTTCAGAGGAGAAAATTAAGCTTTAATAGAAATTTTATCATGACTTTTTCCGAGCTATTCATTAGGGATAAAACATCTTCCTACCACTAATAATGTTATTCAAAACTAGTTATTTCTAAGATTAAATAATAAGGATATTTGGATGGTATTTCATTTTTGGAGCTATTTAAAAGTTATTAAATAAAAATTAAAAATCAATCAGAGTTGTTCACTGTAAGGCTCTTTCAAAAAACATTAAATTACTCTTCAAGAGAAAAGGAATAACTTTTTGGTTATTGTTTATCTCTTCTTGATGACACAAGTTTGGTGTATTAATGACATGGAATAAATGTAGTATTTGTTAAAGGAACTAATGCTAGAAGATTAAACTGATCTCCAATCAAAAATAAACACTTATTGTTCAAAACTCTACATGCCCTATTAAAAACAACACACATGTATGTATTTTATACAATGAAAAATAAAAGCAATGATAGGCATAGTAAATTCATAAAGATAAAGCAGAAACATGGAGAAGAATACAAGGAGAAATTGTAGGATATTGAAAATCTGGTATTCAAATCATTTTAAACCCATTACTAAGATGTGAGTTACAAACACCAACCTTGCGAAATGAACGTAATAGCTCAAAACAAACTGACCTAGTGGTGTAGATCTATATTTCAGTTCTTCAAGAAGCTGTGCATAAGGATCCTACAGGATCATAGAACTCATAGTTCTACAGAATGTGTACAAAGTGAATTTGGACAACTTAGTGAGACTCTGATTGTTAATCTCACTAGACAACTTGCTAAGATCTAGAATCGCTTGGGAGATGGGCCTTTTCGCATGACTTGCTGTGGTTATTTAGATTAAATTAGTTGAAGTGGGTAGACCTGCCTGCCCATTGTGAGTTGCATTAATTCAATGGGCTGGAATCCCTGAATGAAAGGGAAAAAATCTGAGCACAAACATTCATCATACATTGTTTCCTGATTGTGGATTCAATGTGACTAAACACCTTTTCCATTGTTATGCCTTCCCTGTCATAATGAACAATATTCCCTGGAACTTTAAGCCAAAAATGAACTGCTTATTTTATAAGTTGCTTTATTGGATGATGTGTTACAGCAACAAGACAATTAATAGTATAGAACAGCTGAAAAGTGTGAAGAAACTTAAGAAAGGCACCAAAACTAAACCAAACTGAACACAGTCATAGCTTCATTGCTACCCATTTCAAGGAAAGACATAGGACCTCATCCAAATGTATGCCAGAAAGCATACCTTGGCTGTCAGTCCTAGCCTCAGGACTAGCTCAGAAAGAGCTTTTAATCTAGTTGCAGGTTTAGTGAAACTGTGATTCCTCTAGTGGGTGGGTCAACAACAAGAAAATACTATTTTCTTACTCTATAAGACTTTAAAGACATTGAGAAGCATCTTATGTTTTAAAACTTAACTACACTATGTTTCTGAGAACAAAACAACAAGACAGCTGTTCATCACCTGGCTATTTAGTGTGATAAACACCCAGGGATTTGGTAGTATAGAGAAGGAAAGCATGATACCAAAAAGTTGGAAAAGAAAGAATATGAGTCTCAGCTCAGGCAGTGAAGTGCAGAATCCTAATGTTAGTGGTCAAGACCTGATCTCACCAATTGGGAAGAACATCAGGCATTGATAATTCTGAGGTCAACAGGTAGTTCACCTTCTGGAGTCATATACTTGAGCCTAAGAACGCTGAAGTATAGCCCTTCAGCAAGGTATTTAGGAGATTTTAAAAGTGTTGTCATTGCTTTCCACACTCCTAGTGTATGTGAGTGATACTTCAGCTAAAACCTTAGTCACTCCAGGGAGAACAATCTAGAGATACTTGGGAGTGTGAAAAAAAAAAAACCATACAACCCATAGACTTCAAAGCTCAGCGGGAGAAGTTTATATTTAGGAATACATACATGTATACATATATATATATATATGTGTGTGTGTGTGTGTGTGTGTGTGTGTGTGTGTGTGTAACAGCAATTAATAAAAAAAATGAAGCCACAAATTTTTAAAAAAGAAGAGGTATATGGGAGTGTTTGAAAGAAAGGGGGAATGAGAAATGATGTAATTATATTATATTCTCAAAAATAAAATAAAAAGAAATTTAGGAGATACCAGAATTATAAACATATACATACACATGTGTACATGCAAAAAAAGGAAGGAAGAAAGGAAGGAAGAGAAAAAAAGAAAAAGAAAGAAAAAGAAGCAGTGTGATCAGCAGAGAACGCTGGAACACAGAAAATTTAGAGCTACTAAATTGAAGAGCACTCTGGTAAACAATTGTCCAATACAGGCTCAAGAAGATTCCATTACTTCAGCTGAATACCGACTCCTAAAAATAATTGGAAAATAATTGAGCTGAAAGTACTCTAAAGTTCAATGTTTTTATTCTCAAGGATATTAAGACGAACACCAGGGCTTCTTCTCATTCCTATCTTTTGTTTACAAGTATCAAAACCTAAACTCTTCTACTTCTGTAAGTATCCAGATATGTGGCCAGACTGCTCTGTCTTCTGAGTACACTCATCAGACATGTTTAATTTGTGGCCTGTAGTTTTCACGTAGTCCAGTATATCTATGAATGCAGGTCCAACACAAATTGTAGGCTTACTTGGAACACTGTAAGACTGTGTTGCCATGTTTTATGCCTTTGTGGTGTTTGTAAATAAAATGCTTCGTTCTTAAGTCTGAATTTTGTAGGTGATAATGTTGTGTCAAATTGTCAAAAGATTGGACAGGCTTAAACCTACATAATCCCAAACAGGGTCAAGACAATTCTGTGGGAGGCATGTATAATGCAATATAATGTATAGGCAGTCTTCATGGTCTAATTTTTCTGGTTGTTAATGTTTTGCTGACATGTTTGTAATATTCCTTTATATGTCACAATGATTGGTTTAATAAACAAGCTGACTGGCTAATGATTGAATATGATAAATTTAGGGGGGAAAGCAAACTGAAAATGATGAGATGAGGATGATCTTGTGTGCTCTAGGGCATTTGTGAAAGTCAGATTCATAGAAAACATCAGGCAGGTTTCGGAGATCAAACTCAGGCCATCGGGGTTAGCAGCAAGTGCCCTTACTGGCTGAACCATCTCATCAGACCAACTCTTTTTTTTTTTTTTTTTGAAACAGGGTTTTCAATGTATTTAGACTGGCTTTGAACTTGCTATGCAGACCCAGATCGGCCTCAAACTCATGATCCTCATGATTCCATTTCCATGTTGATTACAGGGCTGCATTACCATACTCATCTTTGGGGATGGGTGTATATCTTACTTCCATACAGAACTGTTACTGGGATACAGTAATTATTGATATCTGGGGGGAGGTTTCTTACATTATGGTTATTGGCAGAGGTGGGTGTGGGGAAGGACTCATTTTTACTTCAGAGGCTGTCAACCAGGAGTTTGACCATGCTCCAGTGATTATATGTACAACACAAATTGAACTTTTTTTTATTTGTGGGACAGCAGGGGTAGGAGAACAGATCTTGGAGGACTGGGGAGTAAAGGTGTGTGAGTACCTTGTGTGAAATTATAAAATAGTTAATAAAAAATTATGCTAAAAGTAAATTTTGAAAAAATTAGGGATATTTTTTTTGTATTTTAGTAAATAAAGCTTTCCTGAAGATCAGAGTGCGATGATAAGCCACTAAGAGGCCAGGAAGTGGTGGCACACACCTTTAATCCCAGGACACTGGAGACAAATCTCTGTAAGCTCAAGACTACCCTGAGCTACACAAGATTGATCTAGAAACAGATTCAGGTGGTGGGCTCATACTTTTAATCCCATTACTAGGGAGGTGCTGATAGGAGCAATATAGCTGGGAGAGGGGAATATAAAGAGAAAGAGTCAGGAACTCACTGGAGTGTGGAGTCTGAAGTTTGGTGGAGACACAGTGCAGTCTAGGCAGTCTGAGGATCGCCCCTTCGGTCTGACATATTGGTGGAGAGGTAAAAGGTCTCTCTAGTGGCTTACTGCTCTGCTTCTCTGATCTTCAGCTTTAACCCCTATGTCACTCTCTAAATTTTTATTATTCATGCTACAAAAAATCATCTTACTTCTAACTATTTCCTATAAGCACCATATAAACTTCATTTTCTAATGAATTGTTACTTCTTTCTAACTAATAGATCCTGGGGTAAAGAAGCATAAAATAGTCTTCAGAAATTACAGAATAATAAATAATATTTGGAGTTCACGGTACATATATCCACTTTGGTGCTGAAAATATCATTCCATAATTTATTAACCAGATTCATCACAACACAGAACTATTTTAAAAACTACAGATGCATATAAAAGTAACTAAATTAGATGATGGAATTTAAAAAAATGCTGTAAATGTTTGTAGTTAACGAAAATACAAGGACAGGAGGATTCATTCTTTCCTTGAGAAGAGCAGTTTCTTCAGAAGGTATTAAAGACCTCTAAGCCTGGTGATTCCCAAGGACAAACCCATAAAGGAGATGACTCATTTTCCAGGTTTCATCAGTAAATCACTGTTGAGATCACCCATACTCAATCTGAGTACTTCAAATATATGAGTCACCCCACAAGTCTCTGCATTTTAAATTAGAAATGAGAAAAGATTTTAAGATAGTGAAATAGCTCCTAAGGATTTTCTCTGAAATCGAACATTTTCTAGACTGAAAAAATACAGCACATGTATTCTATATAGGCAGCTCATGACCAAGTGCACCTCTGATAGCCACCTGGTATTATCACAAGAAAAGCCACTTCCTGTGGCTAGAGGCTAGAGGGAATTCTGGGCCGTCTGCTGAAACCACAGGTCCAGAGACATTCTAGGTATGAGAAAACTTGCCAACAAAGGCCCAGGTATTTTTTACTTTTATAGAGATGTTATCATGTGAAATTATCTCCTCTAATGATGCTGTCATCCAGAAAGATGCCCACTGCCAAAGATGAATAACCCAATATCTAGTCACAGCTCCTTTGATGTTTGTCATATCAATGACCCTCATCTCACATATCCAATGTATATTGCCCACATGCATCCTAGATTGCTATAACTGTCATTATTTGAAGTCATTCCGATTCTAAAATATAAAATTGAAATACTTCACATGCTGTGTTCTCTCTTTCTCTCTCTCCCTCTCCCCCTCTCCCTAAAACAGAAACCTGGGACCTAACTTCTTCATTCAATTACTGAAGATCTATTATTTTGCACATTTACTATTATAGTATTAACAAAAATAAGTAATAGCAATTAGCAACAACTCTTAGCATTTGTTGAAGTATTAGTTTATGCTGGATTAGATGTTTATAATATTTAATGATGCTTTCTATCGTTTAGCTCCAGAGACTAAACAGACTAAGTGGTAAGGGTCTTCACTTGCCCATGCTAAGCCTTTCCTAGATCATGAACCGCTCCTACTCTGCTCACCTCTACAACGTAAGTACACATATGAGAGTAAGGAATCCTGCTACATATTGTCTGAGTATCAGACTGTCTTTGAAATCTGATAGAAACCATGACTTTTTAACTCTTGAGTTTTCTGTGTCTGAAAGAGCAGCATCATACACATCACAAAAAGATATACCACCAACACAAGCCAACTTAGGCCAAAGCTACATTGATTGGTGTCTGAATGCTTGATTAGCTAAGCTACTCAATCATGGAGAAACAATTTCCCAAGCAGCCTGTTTATGGAACATGCCCTCTTCTCAAAGGGAAGTCTTTCAAGACAGAAGAGATGGTTCAGCAGGTAAAGGTGCTTGCTGCTAAGATTGATGATTTCTGTTCAATCCTGCCAATGCTGAGTCAAGAAGCCTTCTCTCAAAGGAGCCATGCCTTTGCTCATTGCCAGCAAACAGAGCCTATCTAAAAATACACGACTACCAAGAAGCTCTAATTTTGTGGGTCTAGAAGCCATTTTTAAGCGTTATTAGGCTTTATGTAGATATATATGGCCACACATTGGGCACCATTGGTAAGCAGAGACTGCTTTTTCGTTTCCTGGCCACCCAGACCTGAATAATCACAGAGAAACTATATTAATTACAACACTGCTTGACCAATGGCTCAAGTGTATTCCTAGTTAACTCTTATATCTTAAATTAACCCATTTCTATTAATCTATGTATCACCATAAGGCCATGGCCTGCAGGTAAGTTTCTGGCATCTTTCTCTTTTGGCAGCTACATGGTATCTCCTTGACTCTGCCTGCTGTCTCTCTATACCTCTGTTCAGATATCCCACCTGCCTTTATTCTGCCCTTCTGTAGGCCAAAACATCTTCTTTATTAATCAATAGTATGGATGGGAATCCCACATCATTACACTATAATAAAAACAAACATTTTTAAGAGAAATTTTCAAATTTGTATTTTCTCATGCCCTTTAAAATAAGTGGGGTCTGGCCAATGTCAGAAATGCCTTCAAGGAATCACTTTATTTTGTTTTTTAGATTTTTGTTTTGAGAATTTCTTACATGTTTACTGTATGCACACCATTTCTACCCCTCCCATGATCCCCTCCAACTCTTCCCATGTCCTCTTCAGTCCCTCTCAAATAACTTCTTTATTATTGAACATCAATCCTGCTAACTCCATTTAGAGTTGCTCTTTTTAAGGTTGACCACTAGGGATTAGATAATCTATCATGGGGCTCATCTCTGAAGAAAACTGAATCTCTACCCCCAGCAACAATTAATTGCCTATGTTTTTTTTTTTATCTATGGGCGAGGCCTTGTGAAATTTTTCCCATCTACATTGACAGATCAACTGGTGCTACTATCATCATACAGATCTTCTTTAAATGATCACATTGTTGATATTTTTTTGACATAGCATTTCACAACAGACATCTTGGTTCTCTAACTCTTACAATCTTTATGTCCTCTCTTCTGTGATGTTCTCTCATCCTTAGGTGTAGAGGTTGTATAATATTTGGTGCTTATATCAGTCTTATTTCCAGAAGACAATGTTTCATAGGACTCTTTCCCATCCTCTACTGTTAAAATATTTCTGTCCCTGGATTGTTTCCTGTATTTTGGAGGAGGTGATAAGACTTTTTATTCCGGGTTGAGCACTCAACAGCTATTTATTCTCAATACTTTGACAAATTATGAGTCTTTGTATTAATTATTGTTCACTGCAAAAGAATTCTCTGGTCACGGAAGAGATAGTAGCACCAGTCTAAGGATGTAAATGTAAACATTTAGATGGCAGTTTGGCTACATAGCTATTTAGCTTAATATCAGTAATAAGTTCAATCCTCTCTAAAACCCTTTGGCATGCACAATTTTTAGTTTTTAGTAGGTTTACAGTAACTAATTTGTAATTCTTCATGGAAGAAGGCTTTAAATACAATGAGAAAGTGGTTGGTTAATCATTATTGTGGCAGTGTGATGCTTTGAATGAGAATGGCCCCCATAGGTTCATATATTTGAATGTTTAGTTCTTAGTTGGTAGACTATTAAGGAAGGGATTAAGAGGTACGGCCTTGCTGGAGGTGTGTGGAGAAATATTTTGTTTAGGCTGTGAACCCTGAGATTGCATTAGTCAAATGAGAACCTGAGGTCAGGAAGTGAAACCAGAAGCTAGTTGTAGGAAGTAGCTATAGGGCATAAAGAAGGAGTTAGGAAGATGGATAGAGAAATGCATTGGAAGTAGAAGGGAGGGAGATAGTTTTGCAGTCTCTTGTGGATTGGAATGGTGGGAAAACGAGTTCTTGCTAAGACACTGCCTAAGGAAGAAGGTCAGTGAGTTGCTCTTCAACTTCTTTAAGCTAGCAGGTTTTCACTCCAGTCTCTGACTTCTGAGTCTTTATTGGTAAAAATAATTTTAGATAAAAACAATAATTGGTGCTCTGTCAAGTAGCATGATCTCTTGTCAGTCATCACTATGATGACTGCAGCTGACACTCCTCCACATGTGCAAACAATATACTCTATTCAGAGTGCCATCACTACCCTGACCTATCTCTTACCATGTACCTTGGCCTTGAGTGCAGTTGCCATACAGCCTGGCCCAGAGAGTCACACAGCCCTGAGCCAGAGACAGCTAGCTAGTTCAAATGCAGAGGTAGCTGCAGAAAAACTGAAAACTCAGAAGAATTGATGAGATACCTGGGATATCTTTAAGGAGAGAGTTAAGTAACAATAAAAGGAAAAATCTTTCTCACATTAAGAATAGGAAATACCACAGTGCAGAGTGCTAGGATCCTGTATAGTGCTGCTATGAATAGCTTGAACATGGGAGCAGTAAATGAGGGCTACACTTAGCTGGGATTGACATAATGCCAATTGTCAATCTGTTAATTCATATTTCATCATTAATAATCAAAGTGGTTTCATGTGCCAAATATAAAAAGTGGTCTGATAATTTTGTCACATATGAAAAACTGACTAATAAGATATAAGACTTAGAAAGACTTATTTATAAAACTATGGGAAATACTTAGATATATACAGAGGAATTTAGATAAGAATCTATTGTACCACTGCATGATAAAACAGAAATAGGGTGGTCCAAGGTTGTTACAAAAACCAACTTTAGTTTCTCCAGCTGTTATACAAGAACTACCAGCAGATGGCAGGTGTCCTCAAGGTTATGAGGAAGCTAAATGAAATCCTATAGAAATATTATATTTGAAAAGATTTAATGAAACCTTCATTTCATATAGTATGCATTCACTCTATGTGAAGCAGATGTAAAATTCATGAGCAACTCAGAACAGAACTATCCCCCAAGACTGGAAAGATTTAGTAACAGCAATAATGGAAGCTGAGCCTCAGTTTCAATGGAGAACAAGGTAGCAAGAGGAAGCTAGGGCCATAGAATAACAAAATAGGGCTATAGCTATTGATATTTCCCCATATCAGTTACTAGGTAGGGCCAATATGTTGAATTTCAAAGGCAGATTGCTTTCGATGATACCTTGGCCCTTTGTTATTTAGAAGCTTTTAATGCATGAAGCAAGGTAGAAGAAACATGAAAGAGGCATGAGTCATTATTAAAATTATACAAGGCTCAAAATAAGCCTTCGCTGCTTTTTGCAAAGATTGGCATCAGCTGTAAATAAAATAGTATCAGATCCAGAAGTCAGAGAAATATTAATTGAATCTTTGGCCTTTGAAAATGCTAATTCAGGGCTGGAGAGATGGCTCAGTGTTAAGAGCATTGCCTGCTCTTCCAAAGGTCCTGAGTTCAATTCCCAGCAACCACATGGTAGCTCACAACCATCTGTAATGAGATCTGGTGCCCTCTTCTGGCCTGCAGATGTACACACAGACAGAATATTGTGTACATAATAAATAAATAAATATTTAAAAAAAAGAAAATGCTAATTCAGAATGAAAAATGGTGATAAGGCCTTTTAGGCAAGATCAGCACCAATAGATTAGAAATGCAGCTGATATTAGATCTCATGCTTATGGTGTTACTCTGATAGGAGAAGTAATGTCTAAGATTTTAAAGAAATATAAAAATGTTAGGTGTTTTGATTGTATCAAGCAAAGTCATTTGAAAAGGAATTGTAGGTAAAGCATTCCTAGAAATAATGTTTTTTCTAGACATGATACAAACAGAAGGCCCCTGCCTTCTTAAGTATATAGAAGGTGTGTCAAAGGCCTGCATTGTACTAATGATTGTAAATCAATAAGGGACAGGCAAGTTAACCCTTTGCCATTGTGAAATGACTTAGGGAGCCTTCCTCGGCCCAAATATTAAATTTGTTTCAGATTTAATGCCTGTTGTTAAGGAAAAACACTGCTCATGTATTACAGGAGGTGGTAGCACATGCCTTTAATCCAAGACCTTTAGTGAAAGAAGCAGGCAGATCTCTATGAATTCACGGCAATTTTGATATACAAAGTGTTTTCCAGGAAATCTAGGGCTGTTGCACTGTAAAAGTCTGTCAAAGAATATGAAGAAGAAGAAGAAGAAGAAGAAGAAGAAGAAGAAGAAGAAGAAGAAGAAGAAGAAGAAGAAGAAGAAGAAGAAGAAGAAGCAACGGCAGCTCCGGAAGTAATCAAGGATAGAACAACTTCAGTAGACAAAACAAAAATTCATGGGAGACCATAAAACAAGTATTTTGTCAAGCTTCTATAAATGTTCAAATATCAGAGCTAAAAATACAAAAAAATGAATGATAACTGGACACATTTTCAGATGCAAGAATAATTTCACCAAAATCTTGGTATCCATATTGGCCTCTTCAAGAAGTAAATATTCAGATTTTAGAGATTGGAAGTTTATCTCAGGTAAAGAAAGTACAAGATAGGTCAAATGTATATGGCAAGAATAATACGAAAATTAAATCTGTATATGACTGACATAGCAATAAATTTATGGGGATGTGATTTGTTGCAGCAATGAAAAATACAGATTAATATTCCTCCAATCTGAGAAACAAACAAATAAAGAGTGCTTTTGAGAAATATATTAAAAGGTATAATCAAAAACAGTCACAGACCATTGAGGTTATACATATCAGGGCACAAAAACTGTTGGTCTTTCAAAGGTACCAACAGCCTTACCTTTAAAATGGTTAACTGAAAAACCTGAGTGGGTGGAACAATGGCCTTTGACATCAGAAAAATTACAGGCACTAGAATAGCTGGTAAAGGAGAAGCTAAATCTTCAACATATTGAAGAAACAACCAATCCCTGGAGTTCTCTTGTGTTTATCATTAAAAAGAAATGTGGAAAAAGGAGAATGGTAACAGATCTGAGAGCTTTAATTAAGGTGATCCAGCCAGTGTGCCTTTCACAACTTGAAATTCCCCTACCTTCTTTATTACCTCAAGGATTGCCTAGTGTATTGTAGTGGTTGATTTAAAAGACTGCTTTTTTGCTAAACTTTACAAGAACAGGATAGAGAAAAATTTGTCTTCATGGTCCTTACTTATAATAATTCTCAACCTGTTAAAAGATATCAGTGGAAGGTCTTGTTATGGGGAATGATAAACAGCTGCACTTCGTATCAATATTTTGTACAGCAGTCATTAGAAATAATTTTAAGTAGTTTCCTCAATCTGTAACTGGCCATTATATAGATGATATCTTAATGGTGATTCACATGATACCTTGGATAAAATGTTTGATGAAGAAAAGAGAATTTTTGTCTTGTTAGGAATTACAAATTGCTCCTGAAAAAAATATAATTAAGAGATTCTCTTAATTATCTTGAATATAGAATAGATTTATAGAAAATTCAACCACAGAAAGTACAAATCAAGAAAGATAAATTATGAATTCTTAATAATTTTCAAAAATTGCTGGAATATATTAACTGACTATGACCTACATTTGGATTAACACTTAAATAATTTATTGCAAACTATACTAGGTGATGAGAATGTAAATAGTCCAAGAAAATTATCAGCTGAGGATGAAAAAGAATTGGCTCTCGAAGAAAAAGTGACAGGATGCAAATGTGGATCACTTGGATCGAGAGCTTGATTGTATTCTGGTTATTTTACCTGTATACATTCTCCAACAGGAATTCTTATGGAAAGAGAAGGTAATATCTTAGAAGGGATATTTTTAGCACACAAATGGAGTAAAAATTAAAGACCTATAGAAAGGTTTTCTGAAATTATTCTGAAAAGAAAAATGAGACACCTAGCTTAAATTTAAGGTACCATTTTCTAATGCTGAAATTATCTCTTTATGCGTAAAAAATGAACAGTGGCAAAGTGTTTAGGGTAAATATTTTGGGAGCAATTAGCAATAAACATCCTGAAAGCAGGAAATTTCAATTTATAAAAAGAACTAATTTGATTCTCCCTCACATATTGAGAGAACCCCCAATTTATGAAACCCCTACATTCTATACTGATACAAACAAATCAGGAAAGGTAGGTTATAAGTCAAGAAATGTAAATAAAATGGCTCAAAGTCATTATGATTCCATTCAAAAGTCAAAATAATATGCTATTCTCGTGGTGTTATTAGATTTTCCAGAACCTGTTAATATAATTCCTAATCTCAAATGCAAAAACAGTTACATATTGAAACTACTGAACTTATTCTAGAAGATTTAGAATTAACTTTGTTATTTATTCAACTAAAATAAATAATGAAAACAGAAATCATCTCTTGTACATAACACTAATCAATCCCATATGGGTCTACCAGGATTTCTAACACAAGGTAATTATGGAATTGATCAGTATTGGTAGAAAATGTATCAGAAGTCTCAGAGTTTCATAAAAAATATCACATTAGTAGCAAAAGTTTGAAGAAAGATTTTTCTATCACTTGGCAACAGGCCAAGGAAATATCTTACTTGTTCCCTGTATAACTAAACTCTACTACCTTCAGGAAGTAACCCAAAAGATACTGAAAGAAATAAAATTTGTCAAATGGATATGTTTCATCTTTCAGAGTTTGGAAAGTTGAAGTATGTTCACCATACCATAGATACATATTCATAATTTCAATGGACAATAGTTTTAAGTTCTGAAAAGGATGATTTTGTAATTACACATTTATTAGAAGTCATGGCCATTGTGGAGATACCTGTACAGATTAAGACTGACAGTGCTCCAGTATATTTCTACAGTAAAATAAAACAATTTTTCACATATTATAATATAAAGCATTTTACAGTTACACCACAAAAATCATACAGGACAAACAGTTATAGAAAGATCTAATTGCACTTTAAAATATATGCATAATAAATATAAAGTGGAAAAGCAGAGATAAATTACACTGTTCTTTTTTAACTTTAAATTATTTAAATGCTATTGAGGAAGAAATAACAGTTGTGGAGAGACACTGGACAGTAGAGAAAAAAAAACTGCTGAACTAAATCAGCCTGTGTATGCCAAAGATGTGTTAACCTCAGGATGGAAACCAGGATATGTGTTATGCTGAGGAATAGGTTTTGATTTTGTTTCCACAACAGAAGAAAACTACGGATACCACCAGGATTAATAAAGTTTAGGTTGAAACAGGAGAGATTTCTTGGTTAGGAGAGGCAAATTCATCTAATAACTTTGTCATTCAATCTAAATTACCTTATAAGACTAAAAATGCCTTTCATTTGATGAAATATTAAAATATGATTAAAAGATAATACATCAGGAACCAGGCAACAGCATCCCCTCTGCCCATTCCACCAGCCCCTACTGCGTCAGCAACCACCTGAACCACAGGCCCTGCCTACAACCTGGAGGAAGAGGTGAGTGTCTAAGCTACAATGTGAACAGCCCTGTTCTCTTGTCTTTAGCCCTCTGGGGACACATCCTATGCCCACCCCCAATTCCCATATCTCCAGTAATCATGCAGCAGCAACTTCCCTGCGCAACCCCACCAACCCCTGCTGCATCAGAGACCACCACAGCCACAGGCTCCATGTGCACCTGGAGGAAGAGCAACCTGAACTGCAACTATTAGAGGAAGAGATACGTAGACTGCAATGAAAGAATACATTCAACACGATAGAAAGCAATTTGGTAACAGAAACTAGTGGTTTTACAACAGAAAAACTGACTATCCCAACACAGATGTAGCAAAAGAAGACAATCTTAAAATTAAATTTATGAAGATGATAGAGACCCTTAAAGAAGAAATAAAAAAATCCCCTTAAAGAAATGGAGGAAAAGACAAACAGTAAATTGGAAGAAATCGTTAAATACTTTAAAAAATAAAGCCGAGAAAACCAAGGAAAAACAATACACTTATGCATGTTTGCTAAAGAAAAATCTAAAATTTATTTCTCAAACAAGAAAAACCATCTAATACAGGAAAAGATAACAAAAATTAAGGGACTGTTCAATTGTCACTAATCTCATTATTCTTTGGCTTTCCTTTGACTCCTTACAACTTTTTTAAGGTATAAATATTATCTCAAGATTGTTATGCATATATAAATTTTCTGTTTAGATATTGGTGGTCATATAGAGTAGTAACTAATTCTAGAAATATACCACATCATCATCTAGTTTTCTATGCATGATTTTGAGTTTGAGTCTGAAGCAAAGCATGTAACTAAGAATTAAGTATGTGTACCCCAAATGTATTTATCAGAATGTGGTCTTTTAATCTCTTAGAGATCTTCAGTAAATGACATTTAAAAAGTTAAAAGTTTTCTGAAGTAAACAATGGCTATTTCTAATAGTGACCTTTGAGATCTCCAAGAAGATAATGGGACCCTGCAATTATGCAAGCACCTGATTGTAGTAACACCAGTACGCTGAGGAACACTATCCAAAGATAAGCTTCTGACCACAAACTGGACAACTTCAAAGCTAAGATGGTCCAACTTTACATACTACTCCCGTCAGGACTTTAGATAAGCCCTGCACTTAGTCATCACACATAGACTAGACAACAAATGATACAGCTAACTTTCTCAGGACTTGACCATTATCCTAATTTTCTCAGGGCCCCCTAATAATGTCATTGCTCCCAAACAACGGGTAGTAATTTTAAGAACAGAACACTCACATTACCAAGAGTTGGGGCAGTCATTTGGTGGATTATGGTTATTTTTCATTGTTTAGGGGGTTGGTAGCAAGTTGTTATTGGTCGTTGTTAGGAAAGAAACTAAACAATGGAGGGTTACATTATGGTATTTCTTTCTTTTGCTCTATCCTTTCTATTTTACCTTAAAATGGGGGTGGGATAGAGGAATGATAGTATAAAAAGGTAGATTATTAAATCTGCTTTTAAACTAAAAAGCAACTACTAGTCTCAAATATTTTACATTGGTATGTATTTTTGTATATTTTTATAAACTTAAAAGTTATTTTTGTTTCAGCATCCTGAAAAGTGTTATACTTATACAACTAATTTAAAATTGAGCTGTAAAGTTCTATTCCTTAAAAGCTACCATTTTGAACTGTTCAGGATAATTAAGATCACAACCAAATTTGTAGTAAGGGTGTTTAGATGAAGACAGAAATAAGTTTTATTTAACCTCACATATTTTAGAGAGATAGGTGGCCTTCAAGCACTTCAGGGAGCTAAAGGATATGATTTTTAAGATGTTTTAATAATATAAGGCTTTTAATGACAATAAGATACATCTGCTCCTAGTAGCACAAACCTATTTCACAGAAGATGATGGATATTGAAGAACCTCCATGTTAAGTTTGCTTCAAATGTGGTAAATCTAGGTATTGGGAAAGAAATTGCCCTTGCCTTGATTTCTGACAATTTGGACAGAATGCTGAACAAACTGGACAAGTAGGATACAGAGGAAGTCAATTGCTGAAATTTGTAAAGACAAGGTAGGCCAGTCCTTCAAAATTCCTTCCTCACTAAAAAGTCTGTCAGATATTCTAGGCCTATAGGCTAAAAATAGATGGTCCAACATTGCTGCAGAACCTTAGATGAGTGTCCAGGAAGTCAGCTGTCTCTGTCATTTTTATAGCTTTGGAAATTGCTTGTTATGTACTTCCTGTTGCCTGAGGTTTTCTGTCCCACCCAGTCCTGCATCCATTAAGTCCCAAAGAAGTCTACATTAGTTATAAACTGATTGTCCTAGTACCACAGACTTATTAACTCATAACTTATATTAACCCATTATTCTTGTCTAAGTTAGCCACATGGCTTAGTACCTTTTTGGCAAGGTAGTCACATCTTGCTTCTTCCGTGGCTAGGTCACAACTGCAGACTGCAGAATCCTCTTCCCAGAATTCTTCTTTTCTCATTGCTCACCTCTACTTCCTACATGGTTGACCTGCCTAGCTACCAGGCAATCAGCATTTTATTAAGCAAGTACGAGAAACAAACGTTTACAGGGTAAAATCATTGTCCCACAGCATATTTCTTGTGTAGTCAATAATATTTCATCCTTCTTGGGTCTCTGTTGGAGGTGAAGACCAAATAGATATAACTTTATAAGTTTCCTTGTACTGAATTCCATAAATACAAATGCACTGGACATTGTGAATGTAATTATTACCTAGTAATTGTTCTTATTGCATAACATTTTACTGTGCTAGAGTTAAAACCTTTCTCTTTTTTATTTAGACAAAAAGGAAGAAACATTGCAGAATATTTGATTACACTGTGCACCCTGAGATTGCATTAATCAAATAAAAACTGGAGGTTAAGGAGGAAGCGCCAGTAGCAAGAGTTAGCTGATAGAAAATATTTATAGAGAGTAAAGAAAGAGTCTGGAAGATGGATAGAGAAATGCACGGGAAGTAGAAGGAAGGGACTGAGAGTTGGTCAGTCTCTTATGGATTGGAGCAGTGGAAAAAGAGCTCTAGCTGTGATACTAGCCAAGGAAGAAAGTCAGTGAGTTTCTCCTCAACCTCTCCAAGCTAGCAGGTTTTCACCCCAGCTCCTGACTCATAAGTCTTTATTGGTAAAATCATAAGATATACATTTAGATAAAAACACCCAAGGTATATAACAGAGTTGTGGGTTTTCAGACTTCAAAAGTTCATTCTCTCTCTCCCTCCCTCCCTCCCTTTTCCACCCTCCCTCCCTCCCTCACTCCCTCCCTCCCCCCTCCTCCTTGTGGATCAGATGTAATTTTTTGGATACTGTTCCAGACCATGTTTGCCTGTCATTCAGCTTTCTGCCATGATAAAATGGACTAACACTCTGGCACTCTGAAATTATAAGCAAGCCTCCAATTAAATGTTTTCTTTTATAAGTTGCCTTGATCATGGTGTCTCTTCAAAGCAATAAAAAAAAGTAATTAAGACAGCCACTATTGCATTAGTAGAAACATCTTACCTGATGGTTTGGATAAAATAATAGTTCTTTACCAGGAAGTAGACGTTCCTTAATGGGCTTCAACAAAGCCTGTCTATCTCTACCTTATTCTTTTTTATTTCTAATCCATGCTATGCTTTTATGTGCTATTTTAAATTTTAAGGAAGAAATGTTGTGATATTTCAGTCCACCTTAACCTGCCACTGTTTTTCACTTTCAAAATTAGTGTGTTACCCGAACATAGGAGGCAGGGTCTAAAGCTGCCTAAAAGTAGAGAACCATCCACAGGACCTCCATGCCGGCTCATCTCTAACTACAGCAGTACAGTTTCTTTCTAAAACACTTGAACAAGACAATTGGGATTATGGCCCATTTCATAGTCTATTTGGTTAATTTCTTTTGCTCTTGAAAAATTTATTTTTCTTTTCATGAGAAGGTAAGAGAAATTCCACGATAAAATTGTGGCAATTTCTACAATCAGAAAAAGAAAGAGAGAGAAACGGAGGGTCTTAAATGTTTCTAATAAAGTTGAAATTTCTGAAGGCTCAAGAATAGCAGCTTGAGAGACACTCAACCTGTGCTAAAATTCTAAAACTCATATGTATCTATCTGGCACACAAACAAAAATGTTTTAAGAAAACCTTTCTCCTTCCTCCCCTCCTTGCTTTTTCTAAGATTAATCCAATTGGTAATTTTAGCCTCAGACTCCTACAATAAAAGGGGAGGGGTCAGGATCAGAGGCCTGACATGCTCCCCTGACAGCTTCTCACTACCACAAAATCTTGAAAATGATCTCTTTCCTCAAAATCATTTTCCTGCAGCAGAAAAGCATTTTCTAAACTATGGGCTTTGTAAATGTGCTAAAGGCTTTCAAAATCTCTCTAATAATAATAATTAAAACATTCAAATGGGTTTTTAATTTTCTTTCTGACTAGGCTGTTCTCTAGCTCTCTTTAGGAGTTCCTATTGTTCAATCTTGACAGAATTCTCTGTTAGAAATTACAGCCTCATGCCGCTCAGCATCTTCATTAAAATGCAATGCTGCCAGATATATCTGCATGCATATGAATGAAGCATCTATAGAATAATTAAGTCATGAATAACACATCTCCAAGCATGGTGGAGTCTGAATAGAGAAAAGGTGTTATATATGAACTCAAAGATTTTATATTATACTAAAAAAATTGTCAATAACAGCCATTATTTGAGGATTCATTACTTTAAATTATAATTGCCTATCTACAGTAGAAAATGGTTGTGAACATTTATGTTATTTTGTTTTGTTTTGCTGAAAAGGCCACCCTTTTGGTTAGAGGGTGCATAATTTGAGACTCTTCTTTTGTTTAGGTTATAAACTAAAGGCCATTAGCATCAGAGCAATTTAATGTGTCTGGTTTCAAACTTAACAGAGACATAGCAAATGAACCAAATAGATGCTATTTGAGACAGAGTATATTTATAATTTTTCCCAGATTCTGGGGCACAATTTATACAACTTTGTCATTTTTTTAATTGACTCTCTGTCCTTAGTTTCTCAAATAGCTCTATCATAGCCCTGGAAAAATGATTGAAAATCCCATCTTTTTGTTATTTATAACAATCCCCTTTCCAACACATATCCCATGTACTCACTCATAAGTGTCTTTTAGACATAAAGAAATAAAAAAGCAGCCTATAATTCACAATCTCAGAGAACCTAGACAACAAAAAGGACCCTAAGAGAAACATACATGGGTCTAACGTACATGGGAAGTAGAAAAAGACAAGATCTCCTGAGTAAATTGGGAACATGGGACCATGGGAGAGGGTAGGCAGGGAGGAGACAAGCAGGAAGGGGAGCAGAAAAAGTATAAAGTTCAATAAAAACAATTTTAGCAGGGCGGTGGTGGCGCACGCCTTTAATCCCAGCACTCGGGAGGCAGAGGCAGGCGGATCTCTGTGAG
>NC_022022.1:41484938-41524588 GCF_000317375.1 Microtus ochrogaster | reverse complement strand
TGAGTGAGGTAAGCCAAACCCAAAAAGAGGAACATGGGATGTACTCACTCATATTTGGTTTCTAGCCATAAATAAAGGACATTGAGCCTATAATTCATACGCTACTTTTTAAATCCAACCAAAATGAAGCTGAGCAGAAGTCCTTCTTGGGTAAGTGAGGTGCATACCTCTTTTGGCCACTAGCTGGCAGGATTGTCACATGGTGTGCTAGCCATTTCCCATCTTCTTGTCCACCTGTAGGAGGGACCCTGAACTAAAACATGTTAGTCCCACTTATTGTGCAAATGGACCATGGGACTTTGTCTCAAACCCAGAGAAGGGGCAAGAATTCCAGGGGGCAACTCACTCTGTCCTATCATATATTTCAGTCTTTTAACTAGGTATCCAAAACACAAATCACAAGCCCAGCAATCAAGAGAAAAGAGAACCTGTTGCTCACGGAAATCTGTTGATGTATACTATGGGCCTGAAGGCTAAAGATGGATGCCCCAATGGTACAAAAGAACTTTGGATGACTGTTTAGGCAGCGAGATGTCTCTGTCATTTCTAGAGTTTGGATTTCTTGTTTGCTTAGAAAGTATTTATATCCTTCTGGAGTCTTTGATGGAGTTAAAAAATAAATAGATAGTTATAGTTTTCCTTAGTTATGATAAAAGATAAAATAGATATAAATATTGTAACTGTAATTCTTGCTTGATAACTGTTTTGTTATTTGTAATTTTGCTATGTTAAAGTTAAAGCCTTCCTTTTTTTGTTTAAACAGAAAAAGGGGAAATGATGTGGGAATGATTTCTTATTAATAAAGAAACTGCCTAGGCCCATTTCATAGGCCAACCCTTAGGTAGGCGGAGAAAACAGAACAGGATGCTGGGAGAAAGAAGCTGAGTCAGTGAGTCGCCATGGTTCTCCCATGCCAGACAGACGCAGGTTAAGATCATTCCTGGTAAGCCGGCTCGTGGACTACATAGAATAATAGAAATGGGTTAGATCAATATGTAAGAGCTAGCCAATAAGAGGCTGGAACTAATGGGGCCAGGCAGTGTTTAAAAGAATACAGTTTCCGTGTAATTATTTCGGGACATAAGCTAAACGAGCCATGTGGGCGGCAGGGTGCTGGGGACGCAGCCCCACAGCTCTTATTTCAACAATCTGTAACTCCAGTTCCAGATGATCAATGTTCTCTTCCCTAGCCTGTGCAGGTATCAGGCACACATATGATACATATACATCTATGAAATAAAATCCTCATACACATAAATTAAAAACAAATTTTTAAAAATAAAAGAAAATGACTACTATAAATTATACATTCTGCAAATAAATTTTCTATTTTATTGTCATTGCCATTTTCCTGCTGTGGCAATTTTTTTATAATTTCTTCTCTTTTTTTTAAAGAATGGAAGCTATCTTTTTTCATTTTACATACCAATCCTAGTTCCCACTACCTCCCCTCCTCTCATTCCCTCGATCTACACCCCCCTACTCCACACCCATCCACTCCTCAGAGAGGAAAAAGCACATTGCTTTGGAGAAGGTCCAAGGCCTCCTTCTATATCTAGTTTGAACATGGTAGTCATCCAAAGAGAATGGGTTCCAAAAAAGCCAGTACAAAGAGTAGGATAAATCCAGATGCCACTACCATTGGCCCTGCAGCCTGTCTCAGTCATATAACTGTCACCCACATTCAGAGGGTCTAGTTTGGTCCTAACATGGTTCTTTGCTTCTTGGTCTAATCCTTACAGTGGCTGATTTTGTTTTTGAGAACTGTTCTTGGTCTGCTCTGTACTGTCACTGTCTGTGTCTCAGGGAGCCATTGAGTTGTCTCTTGGCTCGCTCTCTTCATCCACTTTGTGTACTGTCAGCCTGTGCTTCAGAATTTCTCCCTTGGTCCTGCCTCTTTGTCCTCTCTGGTAGTTGCACCTTGTATTTCAGCATTCCTCTGAATTTGGTGGAAGATAGGAGGGCTCGGGAGGCAGAGTGGAACTTGTAACTAACAGAGTCTGATGGATGGGATGGGGATGTTGGAGCAGCCTACCTGCAGGAAGCTTACCTGATGGTAGAGAAACTGAGACAGGTGGGGGAAGGGGGCCCAGGATTTGCCTCAGTGTAGAGGGCCTAGGGTAAGTGGCCACTCACCTTTTGGTCCTCTATGTGTAGCAGCAGACTGTGTTTCAGAGTTCCACTGAGGGTGCGGGCATGGGGAGGTGGATTTTGGAGTGGAATGGAACTTGTAGCTTGCAGGATCCAATGGATCATGGCAAAATTTTAATAACATAAAACTGACCATTTTAACCATGATGGATGCACAACTGAAGTCAATGAGAATACTCACACTGTCATACAACTATCACTCCGTCTGTGCTGGTTTGTATAAGAATGGCCCCCATAGACTTATATATGTTTGAATATTTGGTTCTCAACTGGTAGAACTGCTTGTGAAGGATTGGAAAGTATACCCTTGTTGGAAGAGGGATGTCATTTGGAGGAAGCTTTGGATTTCAAAAGATTTGTGTCATCCTGGTACTTTCTGCTAGTCAGCTCTCAGCTGTTCCTGACATCCTGCCTTTGTTCTGCCATCATAGGCTCTAACTCTCTGAAACTGTAAGTCCAGTTAAACACATTGTTTTACAAGTTTTCTTGGTCTTGGTGTTTTGTCACAATCATTAAAAAGTAATCTTTAAAAAGTAACATATTATCCAGATCTAGATCTCCTTAAGTCAGAACTAAAACTCTAGGATCATAAACACTGATTTTTCTTTCCCCCTTCCTATAGCTACTAACTGCTAATCTATCCTGACTCTATGAATTTGACTATTCTTGATAACACGTATATGGAATAATATGCTTGTTCTTTCACATGGGAATTATTTATATTTTAATTCACATAATATCTTCAGTGTTTATCCATATTGTGTGGTATGTACCAGAACTCCATTCACTGTTACGGTTAAATAATATTCCAGTTATATAAACCTTATTTTCTTTTAATTTGTACCTCTTCTCTATAAAGATTTGGGTTGGTTGTCCTGTTGGGCTGTTCTGAATAGCACAAACACCAGAGTTTCTCATCTCTTTAGGATAACATCAGAAATAAAATCCTGAATTATATGATAATTTAACATAATATTTTGAGAATATTTTGCCTTCTGTGTGGGCAATTTTTTTCAACAGTGTCTGTACTATTTGCATGTCTACCAGCAGTACAGATGAGGCTTTTGACTCATCAACATCACATTTTCTGGGACCATACATGTGATACCTCCCTGAAGGGTACAATGACATCCTAGTGAAGTTGAGTTTCCTTGTGGTGATTTGCATCTATAATCGCTTAATCAACAATATTAAGCCTAATGTCATATTACCTTTAAAAATATACTCTTTGCAAACATCTATTTCTTAAGGTCAGTGTTTTTATAACGAGTATTATGTGAATGTAGTACAATTCTCATTAAATGCACGTTCCAATTCAGAGTCTTGAGTAAACGCTAGATTCTTTCCCATACTCTTAATGGTATTATGACTTCTCTTCCGAACTTTATTAGAAAGACTCTAGGACACAAAACAGATTTAGTCAGGCTTAGATGTCATGCTTGTTTCCTCCGGACCACCTGTATCAGTTACTTTTCGCCTTGATGTGACAAGGTACATGCAAAAAAAATCTACTTTGTAGAGGAAGGGTTACTTTTTTCTCATAGTTTGCACATAGGTTTGTTGGTGGGAATATAATGCAGTTGGAAAGCAGAGGTAAGTGTTGATTCTCAACTCACTTTCTCCTTTTTTCATTTTTTTTTCAGTTTAGGGATTCCAGCCTACGGCATATTGTTATCCATAATTATAGTAGGTCTTCTCTCTGCAGCAGTTAATCCTTTCTAGAAACACCCTTACAAACATACCCAGAGGGATTTCCCTTATGGGATTCCAAATTTAGTAAAGTTGGCAATGAAAAATGGCTTGCATATCACCCTTCTGCATCTCCTGCTTCAGCAAAACTATCTAGGCATGTTCATGCCTGTATAAAAGAGCCTATGGTCCTGGGTTTTCTAGAACAAGAGTTTGTGTGCCATAAAGAACTGTCATCAGGAAAACTCATACAAACAATACGCTTAGACCATTTTACTCTGATAAAGACTTATATATAGTGGTTTTTATACTTACATTATATAGTAGAGTATACTAATCAGAAACATTTTCGAGCTAAAACATGAAACTTCAAAAAGATTCTTCTGTAATGGCAGTGTAGATCCACATCCTTAGAGTCTTTTTGTAAGACTTATTTATTTATATTTTATGTGTATAAATTTTATGTGCCTTAATGTATGACTGTATATATAACATATGTGCAGTACCTGAAAAAATCAATAGAGGATATCAGATCCTGTAGAACTAGAATTCATAGATGGTTATGGGCCACAACCTGGATAACTCTGGAAGAGCAGTCAGTATTCAACCATTGAACCATCTCTTTAGTTCCCACCCCTCGAGTCTTCTTCCTATCTCTATTGAAAGACTGCATTGGGAAGCAAGCCAAGAAAGCTTCCAGGTCCTGATTTAGGATGAGGAAGGGCGGAAATAAAGCAAGAATGCCACAGCCACCAACAGGCTAGCACTTAGAGAAAGTTTCCAGGGAAAAGTCAGCACAAAATTCAAAAGAAATCAAACTTTTATAATCAACTTATGTGATCAGCACATAAATGTGCCTTTTGGTACAGTGGCAGTGCATGTGTTTTTCTAACAAGAGAGATGATGAAGCGGTCCTCCAGCATTGTTACCACTCTAGTATGACAAGAAAGAACAATACCTATGTTATATATCCGGAAGATTTAAATTAAGGAGCCTGAAAAGATCAGCAAACACTGGGTCTGGCCTTCAGGGACAGCAGGACTAGAGATAAATGAGCATGGGAAATAGTGATTTCCAAATGATGTTTTGTGGCAGAAATTACCTCCTCAGAGAGAGGAGAAATGTAAAATCTCCTCTGATGGGGCTAGAGAGCTGGCTCAGCAGTTAAGAGCACCGACTGCTCTTCCAGGGTACCCAGGTTCAATTCCCACCACCCGTATGGTAGCTAACAACTATCTGTAACTTTTGTGCATCTAATGCCCTCTCTTGTCTCTAAAAGCACCACACACATGCAGTACACAGATATATATGTAGGTAAAACATTGTAAACATAAAAATTAAAAAACAAAAATTAAAAAATTAAACTTTGCTGAGGATTTTTGGGAGGTGGAGGGCAAGTGAAGTTAAATTTACCATATGAGGTAAATTGGTGACTGACATATACTTGCCTAAAATAAAAATTTTTATTGTTTTTATCATTATCATTATTTTAAGACATGGTCTCATATATTCCAGGCTGGCCTTGAATGGGTTGTGTAGCTAAAGAAGACCTTTAACTTATGATCCTCTTGCTTCTGCCTTAAGGGTATTGGAACCATATGAATTTACCACCAAATCTTGTTTATTAGGTACAAAGGATTAAATCAGGGCCTTGTGCATACTAGGCAAATAATCTACCAACTGAGTAACAATTCCTGGCAGAATTTATTCTCTTTTTCTTTTTCGGCCCTTTTTGGTCTCTATATCCCCTATGTAACCCAGGCTGGCTTCAAAGTCACCATTCTGCCAGTCTTCCAGTTTCATCAGGCTGAGGGCAACCCATACCATTTTTTAGGCTTTAAAGATGTGCAGCTCTGTGACACTTTAGTACTTGTCTTTACTCCCAGAATTTCCAAGGAATAAGAAGTAAGATCTAAAATGAATTCAGGCAAGTAAGTGGGTTTAAGCTAGCCATATACTCAACAAAATCACCGCAACAGCAATTAAAAGCAAATAAAGAAGATTAATGTACTCCCAAGTAACATGTTTTAAGATAGAGTCTCACTGTGTAACCCTGACTGGCATCAAACATACTATATAGATCAAACTGGCTACAAACTCATGGAGATCTGCCTGCCTCTGCCTCTCAAAGGCTAGGATGATTATACTCTGCCCAAGTAACTTAGTTGCTGGGAGCCGATTTGAATAGCTGCCATTACAAGATGGCATTTGGCCCCAGCCTCGCTTGATAGATAACTCCATATTAGGGTTGCAGTTCTTCCACCAGAAAACAGGGTGAGTTGTTGTGATCTAGCTGCCCACACTTCCCCTGACCGGCAGGGGAACATCCTGGTCTGTAATTGACAGGGATGTTCCCCTGCTTTCTTTCCTGCCGGTGGGTCTCCAGAAAGGCAGTGAAAGTATCAAAGTATCAAAAGTTGCTAGGCAGACTCCCTATATAAGCAGCTATAGTTCAGGGCTCTGGGCCCCTTGCTTTCTGCTCTCCCTACAACCAAGAGGCTCCAATAAAGCATGATTTGAGAAGAATCCTCGTCTGGTGGCTGTTCTTTCCTGCTGGTCAGAAAGTTCGCCGCACTTAGTTGTGTATATGAATTTGATTTCAAGGAACTCAACTGTAATTGAAAATAAATTTTAATACATTAAATACTATTTAAATTTAATAAATGTTTAAAGGGTTGAAATTTTTATTTCCAAAACATAAATTTAAACCTGGAGGCATATTATCTTATATCTGTAATAGTTTTTTTTTTAATTTATTTATTTATTGAGGATTTCTGCCTCCTCCCCGCCACCACCTCCCATTTCCCTCCCCCTCCCCTGATTAAGTCCCTCTCCCTCATCAGCTTGAAGAGCCATCAGGGTTCCCTGACCTGTGGGAAGTCCAAGGACCGCCCACCTCCATCCAGGTTTAGTGAGTTGAGCATCCAAACCGCCCAGGCCCCCCCAAAGCCAGCAAGTGCAGTAGGATCAAAAACCCATTGCCATTGTTCTTGAGTTCTCAGTAGTCCTCATTGTCCGCTATGTTCAGCAAGTCCGGTTTTATCCCATGCTTTTTCAGACTCAGGCCAGCTGGCCTTGGTGAATTCCCGAAAGAACATCCCCTGGAGGCATATTATCTTATATCTGTAATAGTTTTACCATTGAGACAAAGGCAGGAAAATTTCTATGAGTTTGGGGCTAGTCTTGGAACTAGTGAGTTCCAAGCCAACCTAGGTATATAAGATCCCATTTTAAGAACAAAACAAAAAATATTGAGTGAGGTAACCCAGATCCAGAAAGACAAATATAATATGTACTCACTCATAAGTGGCTCTTAGACATAAAGCAAAGAAAAACCAGCCTACAATTCACAATCCCAAAGAACCTGGACAATAAAGAGGATGCTAAGAGAGACATATATGGACCTAATATACATGGAAAGTAGAAAAATACAAGATCTCCTGAGTAAATTGGGAGCATAGGAATCATGGGAGAGAGTAGAAAAGAAGGGTGAAGGAAGGGAGAAGAGTGGAGAGAAATATACAGCTTAATAAAAACAATTTTTAAAAATGAAAATAAAAAATAAATATGTAAATAAAATCTTACATACAATAAAGTTAGCAGGAATGGGGCAAGAGTATATATCTGTGATCAATACATGAAGTCTGGGCTTTGGTCCCTAGTATTGAAGAAAAACAAATTAGAAGGACCCTCAGAAAGTAAAAATTAAATAATCAATAATCAGAGAGGAAATATTTTCAAGTAACAGAAATAGATTAAGAAATAGATTAAATAGAAAAAGGAATACTTCAGATAATACAGTCTGTCCAGGGATATGAAACAACAGTCTATAAGCTAGAAAAAGCAGCAGGATGAGAAGGGAAAAGAAGAGCATTTAGAAGATGGAGCAAACTGGTAGAAACAGCAACAGTGTGCATAGTCACTCTACATTTGCAGTAGAATGAAGATTTCCTCTCTGGACTGTGTTTATTGCATTGTATTTGTTTTGTAGCAGAGAAACTGAAGGTAAATCCAGCACAGTTAACTGAAGTGTAAGTCAACCATGCTTAGATGAATTTGCTTTCACCCCATCCAACACACTGGGAATATTCATATCTGTTTAATTTTTTTTCTGTTTTTCAACAAACCTCTGTGATAAAATGTGATTAACTATTCCTGCTCAGTGCAGTAAAGAGTAAAGATCTTCCTCCTTCAAAGACATAGGAAGTATCAGGACAGAGAATATACTTGTCTTTTAAAATTTATTATTTGTTTTTGTATGTGTGTGTGCTACACATAAGTTTGTGCACAGCATGCCCACATTTTACCACAGTGGAGTAGGAGCTCATCTTTGGTTTTCATCTTTGCCCGCTCAGCTTTACTACCTCTCTTCTCTCCCCTTATCCCTCTCTCCTTTCTCTCTCCCACACTGTTCTGGGCCATGTGATTTACAGTTATAAAGCCATTCACTCTCTATAAAAGAAACCAGACTTTGAGTAAACCTGATGAAGAATGGCATGTGTGTATGTGTGTGCACTCTTGCATATGCACATGAATTCATGTTTGTTGTGGTGCACAAAGTACAACAAACACAAATAAGAATGTTGTTGAATATTGAAATCAATCCAGTGTCACATTGCTTTTGATTTCCGTTTACCATGCAGAAAGGATCAAATCTCTCTACTCGTGTCACATATTTCAAAATGTTTCTTTTACTTGCAACAAGATGTGACTTGTGGTATCAACACTGATTTACTTGAAGGACTTTTCTACATGACAGACAAGGTATTACACAGCTGTGGTGGTTTCAATAAGAATGGTCTCCATAGGCTCATATATTTGAAAGCTTAGTCACCAAAGTGGCATTGTTTGAAAATATTAGAACAATTCGGAGGTATAGCATTGTTGGAGGAAGTGTGTCACTGGTGAGGGTGGAGCATGTGGGGGTTTGGTCTTTCAGTTTTCAAAATCCAATGCCATGCCCAACCTGTCACTCTATGCTTGTGGATCAGAATGTAAGATCTCAGCTACTTCTTCAGCTCCGTGTCTGCCTGCTGCCACACTTCATGCCATGAGCATGATGGATTAAATTTCTGAGCAAATTCCTAATTAAATGTTTTCTTTTATAAGAGTTGCCTTGGTCTCTTTATAGAAATAAAACAGTGACTAGCACACCAGCCAATACATATATTTTGTCCATATAAATGATGATTCTCAAATGCAATTAAAAAATTACCAAAATTTTTCCAATCATGGAAGACTTTATTTAGCATGACTTGCTTATTTATTATATATAATTAACTATGTCTTAACCTAGCATAATGGATCATCCCCAGCAAGGCCAATGATACCATATGTTCAGAGTAATAGTCTCAAGAAGGGAAAACCCTGGATACCAACACCATCCTTTAGGACTGCATCTTATGAGTCCCAGACTGCATATCTCCCTCTGTTTGTGGCTTCTTTTTACCAAACAAAGTCTAGCTCACAAGATTCCCATTCAAGTGCCCTTTTAACTGGCAACATGATCATTAGGTGGTTAATTACATCATAGGCTTAAAATCAATAAAACAAACTTTTGTTAATTCAGAAAGGTCTTCTCTCCAATTAGTATAAATTATTGAGGTTCTTAATATGAATACATATGTGTTTTTGTTTCCAAAATTCTATTTATGAATAATGACTGCACATTCCACCCACAGACCATATGGAAATGATTGGGGATCATTAAATAAAACAGGATTAGGTCATTTTCAGCACGTAATCACAGCAATGGTTGTGGTTAGGCTTGCTATATAAACAGATGGTGAAGAGGATGACTCATGAATAGCAGGATTACAGAGACTTTAGGAATTCTCAACATGGAACTTCTAAGAAATTAGTTTGAAGACTGCTGAGCATGCACAGTGGAGCCCAAAAGTGAAGGATGTGGCCAGCCCTTAGTCATTGTTTGTAGAGTTAGCTACAACTTGAGTCATAAAAAGAAACAGCTGCTTCCTTCCTCTTCCTTCATCCCTTTCATCTAACATTCTTTCTTTTTTTCTTCCTTCTTAAAATCATCTACTGATAGTCAAATATGTGACCCTTACTGGCTAATTTACAAAAACATAATAGTGTTGGAGAAGGGTGCTTGTTGGTTTCTGGCCACCCAACTAGCTTAGACCTGAAATAATCACACAGAAACTGTATTAATTAAATCACTGCTTGGCCGGTTAGCTCTAGCTTCTTATTGGCTAACTCTTATATTAATTTAACCCATTTCAATTAATCTGTATATTTCCATGTGGCTGTGACTTACCAGGTAAAGTTTCAGCATCTGCCTCCAGCAGGGCTACATGGTTTCTCCTTGACCCTGCCCTTCTTTCTTCCATCATTCAATTTAGTTTTCCCAGCCTAACTAAGTTCTGCCTGCTATAGGTCCAAAGCAGTTTTTTTTTTATTCATTAATGGTAATCATAGCACACAGAGGGAAATCCCACATCACCCTAGGGCTTGGTAGTGGTGGCACATGTCTTTAATCCTAGCACTCTGGTGGCAGAGGCAGGCAGATCTCTGTGAGTCTGAGACCAGTCTGGTCTACAACAGCTAGTTCCAGGACAGCTAGGGACAGAGAAACCCTGTCTTGTAGAAAAAAAAATCTAATCACTGGTTCTGTGGCCTTGACCCAGCCAATCAATTCTCTAAAACTCAATTTTAACATTTGAAACCAAACACAAAACTGAAAATACAGCTTAGGAATGGAGTGTGTGCCTGCTATGAATTATGCCATATACACAATTCTGAACAGAGAAGTCAAGAAGGAAGGAAGGAAGGAAGGAAGGAAGGAAGGAAGGAAGGAAGGAAGGAAAGAAGGAAGGAAAGAAGGAAGGAAGGAAGAAGAGGGGAAGGCAGATGCCTTTGTGTTTCTACTTATAGGTTTGTTTGAAAATCAACTATATTAGAGGTTTAAAAAAAGGAAATTCAAATTTTCTGTGGCACAAGCCATGCTTAACACCCAACAGCTCTCCAGTCATAGTGATAGCAGCACCCAGGAGCTCAGCTTCTGAGCATATGCTATCAGAAAACACAGTTTCAATTTTTAGCTCCAATATTTAACAGCTGGCGAATTTCTCTTACAATCTTTAAGCCTCAACAGATTGGCCAAGAAATAAAAAAGGTCATAATAAATAAAAATGAGTCCTTTTTTGATTAGATTAATTACATTAAGGGCTAACAGAATGAATTTTCAGAATTGCATTGCCCCAGAAGCCATCTGAGGGTCCTCTGAATACCAGACAAGCGTCTTAAGCTCTTTCTCCGTGCATTTCTGTTTCTCTCCTGTTCTGTGTAATCCAGACTATATCCTCAAGTGAACCAACTTGAATTCATTACTATGGTGTTGTGGCCTCTCACTATTCCAACATTAGAAACAGGTGGGAACAGCATATTGGGCAGAAGGTAGGGATTAGAAAGTCCCCATACTCCCTGTATGTTTAGTTATTGGTGTTCTAAGAATGAGGGTATTCTGGCATTGTGGGAGAGATTTAGATTGTAGTCAGAAAAGTACTGTTCTTAGGAGAAAAATAAACAAACAAGTCTTTAGGCAGAGGCTGCTTGTTCTTTCCCTGCCACCCAGACCTGAAATCAGCACACAGAAACTATATTAATTACACCACTGCTTGGCCTATTAGCTTGGGTTTCTTATTAACTAACTCTTACATCTTAAATTAATCTATTTTTATTATTTTATATTTTACCACAAGGCTCATGGCTTACTGGTAAGGTTCCAGGGTCTCTGTCTCTTTCAGCAACTACATGGTGTTTCTCTGACTCCTTTTTTTCTCCTCTATCTGTTTGGAATTCCCACCTTGCTCTATTATGCCCTGTGTAGGCCCAAGCAGCTTCTTTTTGCTTTAACCAATAAAAGCAACACATACAGAAGGATTTTCCACACCACAAGTCTTTGTTGCATGAATAAGGGATTAAAGAGAAGAGAACAAGTATAAAAGGTGGGAAGAGAAATGGGGGAGACCAAATACAGTAGATAAACAGTACATAATGTTAAAAGGAAATCATAAAATCAAAGGCAAAATTTCTTAGTCATTCTTGCTCTAAACAGCAGAGAAAGTCAGTATTACACACAGGTTTTTGGGGATACAATCTCTACAATAATACTAAGAATGGAATTTGAATATATAACATGAATACTGAGAAATGTCATAATAAATTCTTGCTAAGAACCTGTCTTAGCAAAATGACATAAATTGTGTGACTTATACACAAAAGTTTAGAACTGACCCTCTAGGTTCTCTTATAATGTCTACACATTCTCCTGACCAAATTTTGTCCCAAAGGCCCCATCTTTTAACATCCTGGCCTTGGCAGTTAGGAACTCAATGATTACATGTTTTCTCTTCAAAAAACTAATAAAAAGAAAGCACTTTATAGATTAGGAAAATACGCAATATAAAAGTTGAACATGCCACTAACAAAATACTCTATTTCATGTCTCTCTTCCTTCTTGATGAAAATAAAAAGACTTTTATAAAAGTGTCTTAAAAACACTGGGAAAGAATATTCATCCAATGGACCAGAAAGATGACTCAGTGATGTAGTATGAGACTGCTCATTTGTTTCCTGGCTGCCCAGACCCAAATAACCACACAGAAACTATATTAATTACAACACAGTTTGGCTAACAGCTTAGGCATCCTTCTAAATACTTTTTTTTTCTTCTAACTACTTTTTATATATTAAATTAACCCATTTATATTAATCTGAGTATTGCCACGAGGCTATGGCTTACTGGATAAGGTTTTGTTATGGCGTCTTTATCCTTAGGCATACCTTTATATGGCGACTCTGACTCTACCTACTCTCTCTATATATATGTTCTGATTTCCCACCTGGCTTTACTCTGCTAAGCCATTGGTCAAAACAGCCTTATTCATTAATCAATAAAATTATCACATATACAGAAGGACATCCCACATCACAGTGGGTAAAGGTTTCTGCTGCTAAACATGATGATCTGGGTGCTCCAGAATCCACAAGGTGGAAGAAATAAATGACTCCTGAAATTTGTTTCCCAACCTCTGGCAGAATGTTGTCACACATGTATGCAACATACACTCACACAAATACACATATAGTTTTCTAAAAAAAGAAATATATGTATATTCAAGGGAAGTACATGAAAGGGATAGGAGGAAAGAACAGAAAGGGGGAAATGATAACTTAAAATCTTTTTAAAGATAAAAACATAAATAGTCCAAATTTTTTGAAATTGTGTGTGTGTGAGTGTGTGTGTGCGCGCTCGTGAGTGTGTTGACAGAATCTCATTATGTAGCCCTGACTCTCCTGGAACTCTCTGTATAAACCAGGCTGGTTTAAATATCTGCCTACCTTTGCCTATTTAATGTGTGCCAACCTTAAATTAGTGTATTAAACTAGCAGGAAATTGATTCCATGATAAATTTGTATAAGAAGAGAATTAGGAGTTAGGAAGATAGTTCAGGGGGCAAAGTACTCACTGTGCAAGCATAACGATCTAAATCCAGATCCTCAACACTCACATAAAAGCATTGTGTATCAACGTGTTCCTACAATTCCGATACTGTGGAAAGTAAAGAAAGGAAGACTGCCCCCAGGACTTTCTGGCCAACATGACTATTACAATAGGTGATCTTCAGGTTCAGTGAGATGCCTTGTCTCGAAATAGAAGATTAAGAGCAATAGAGCAAGACATCTTATGTTGACCAGTGGTCTCCACACACATGCACGCACATTAACACATATATAAACAAAACTATTATTACAGGACCCCATAAAATTTTCCCTGAGAATCCTCTTCCATTCTTCTACTATCTTTCATTAATCTAGTTGTTTGGGGGATTCCCAGGGGAGTGTGTCATGAGTAGTTCTAAATTGTTTAGATCATAATTGTTCTGTGATTTCTATCGTGACTAAAATCTATCCTAAATTATTCAATATCTTGAACTTGAGAGGCAGAAAAAGTCTGTTGAGGTAATTTAAGCAATTTGTAACTTTTTATGTAAGAAGTCCCAGAATTCAAGAAGAACGGGGGGTCTATATTTGGTCATAAGTCTGCTCTGTTCCTCACTGCTCTCCTACAAGCACCCTATCCTTAAGTCCTGATGTACAACTTATGTTTCCCACATATGCCAAACTCTTTTCATCTTTTTTCATTTCAGTTTCACTTTGGGATACTCTTCCTTTTCGTTTTATTTGCTGTCTGAGTCAGCTTGAAGCTACTTTAACAAAGTATGAATCAACTGAATAACATTTATTTTCTTACAAATCTAGAGGATAGTAGACCAGGGGATGCTTTTAGACCCTTTGTTTTCTTATGTGAGCTCTGGTGTGCAAAAGGCACCTTTTTTTGTGTCTCTTAGTAGAAAATATCATGAATTCCCTGATGCCTTTTATGAGAAAAGTAATCCTATTTAAATAGCACTCCAGCCTTTATGACCTCATTTATCCTTAAATACCCTCTCTCCAAATGCAGCCAGTGGAGATTAGGGTTCTAACATACAGATTCACAGGCATTTACTCTATACCACCCAAGAAGCTTCTCTTAATCCTTTAAAATATAATTCAAATCTCATTTCTTTCCCTCTTGACCCCTGTGCTAGAAATTGTTTCCTTCTAAGTTTCTGTATTTCATATGATATGGTGTTAGTCACACTGAACAATAATAAATACTTTATGTAGAGTAGGGACAGTACTTGACTTGCTTTTTATCCTAACTTCTAAAACAATGTCTGGCACTAGGTGTTATTTAACATATTCTTTAAGAAAAGAGAGAAGAAACAAGCATTGCAACCTTAGCTTTCCAAGCGATGGAATTACAATGCTATAATGTTAGTGGTTCTGATAGCTCAGTAATAAATCCAACTTTTAGATTTAGTAGTATCTGAGTTAAAATTATATTTTTTCAACTGGGTATGGTGGCTCATGTCTATACTCCTAGGCCTTAGGAAACTGAGACAAAAAGGGTGGGCACAAACTCAAGGTGAGCCTGGTGTACATAGTGAGTTATAGGCTAACTTGGGATACAGAATGAGATCCCATTTCAGAAACAATAAACAAACAAACAACAAAATTAATAAGTAAATAATATTTTTTTCAACTCTCCAGGTATATGGTTTCATTACTTACTGTGATAGATTTAAGACAATTCTTTATGGAGTGGGATAAAATCTCATTATATAGCTCAGCCTCACCTAGAATTTATAATCATGACTCTATCTCCCATGTTCAGGTACTGAAACATGTGTCACCATGAGAGTTGATTTTCAATAATTCTAATTTTATCAATAAACCTCCTATTTAGTAGAATTGACCTTTTCTCTTGGATCTTGGCTTGTCTTAGTAATTTGTCTCTGCCAAAAGTCACCATGTAGGGTTTCTGATGCTGAAATAAACACTCTGGAAGCTAAGGAAGAAGGCTAGCAAGTTCAAGTACAGTCTAGTCTGCATAACATGACCTTGTCTCACAGAAGGAGGAAGAAGAAGAACAGAAGGAGAAGGGTGTGGGCAGAGCAGAGAAAAAGGAGGATATGAATTATAACACAGTGTTCTTCAAACATCTTTTCCTGGAACCCTGTCTATCATAGAAGGAATTCAGCAATCAAGATCATCATGTTGTGAAAAAAGCTCAAGCTAATCATATGGTGAGACACTAAATCATGCTAGCCACAATTCTCAACTTTATGAAGCAGAAGTAGGCAGTCTTGTTGAACCCTGTCCTCCAAAGTGTCCAAAGTATCTTTATATTACTGCCTCTGGTCTTATGTGTAGAAATATGACTATGCCCTGCCTCTTGGCACTACTATAAGACATAAACGGGTTAGAACTTGTAGAGCACTTGCCACATCTGGTTCAGGATAAGTACTTATAAACACTAGATATTATTTTTATGGGAATGTTTTTATTTCTGTGGATCAAAGCATTAGTAAAATTAATGATGGCCCAGAGATAAGATCTATGAAGTTCTGATTAAAGGTCATGTTAACACTTTGATGAATTTACACTTTGTAAGATTTGATTAATAGCCTACATAGATTTGAAACCCTCTTGCTAAGCATGCAGTTGCAAAGATAAATGAACAGCCTTGGCCCCCCCAAAACAGCTAATTTTCTTTCTGAGTCCTCCCCCAAAACAGCTAATTTTCTTTCTGAGTCCTCAGAACTCTGACCTGGACAGAGGAGAGTGGTCCTCACATGCTTTAGAATTCTTAAGTCAGTTTCTTACACGACAGTTTCTTACTTTTTTCTCTAGTGGGATAATATGACACTAACCACAAAGCTCTAAAAATATAGATAGTGGTCCCTCCTCCCTGTGAACTGGAAATCCATTATTATCATTCAGACGAGAAACACAAACATAACACTAAAGAAGTCCTTTGTTCCCAGTCCTTTTGGCTTCACGGCAGCATTACCCTTGGCATCAAAACTTGCTACTGCAAATCCATTAGTTTGGGGGAAAATGAGTGTGTGGTTTCTCTCACCTCCTGCCTGTAAAACCACTACAGGACTTATCATCTGACCTCTCCCTATAAATGACATTGTTTGACGTACCCAAAGACACAATTGTGGTTCTTTCTTTCCTAGAAAAGAAAAATGTGCTGATGCTTCCCAAGTCAGTCACCTTAGTGGCAATGCAAAGCCATACTCTGGTATTTGATGGTCTCTATTATAGGATGAAACCCCCCTTGATTTCCCTGTGCTCCTCTGTAACTGAAACTGGTAGACCAGTCTTTGAGTACTTTGTGATATGGTATGGTCCCACTAGTCTCCATTAGGGCAGAATCTCTACACCTCAAAAAGAGGAGCAGCAAGAAACAAAAGGGTCAAACTACAGTACTTCCTGTTACCACAACAAAACACCTGGTGTAACTTAAGACAGGAAAGGTATATTTGGCTCAAGGAGTCAGAGATTTTAATACACAGTCACCGAGCCCACTGTCTCAGGCCTATAGCAAAGTGAAAACCATGTGGAGAAATAAAGCTGCCCTTTTCATAATGGCCAGGAAAAAGTGGACCCTCTCAAAGGAACAATCTTTTTTTTTTTTTATTAAGAAAGAAAAAAAATTTTTCCGCCTCCTCCCAGCCTCCCACTCCTCCCACTCTCCCCCCTCCCAACCTCCCCCCCTCCTAACCTGCCCCCCCTCCTCTCTCCCTCCCTCTCGAGTCTGAAGAGCAGTCAGGGTTCCCTGCCCTGTGGAAAGTCCGAAGTCCTCCCCCCTCCATCCTGGTCTAGGAAGGTGAACATCCAAACTGGCTAGGCCCCCACAAAGCCAGAACAAGAAGTAGGATCAAAACCCAGTGCCATTGTCCTTGGCTTCTCAGCAGCCCTCATTGTCCGCCATATTCAGAGAGTCCGGGTTTATCCCCTGCTTTTCGAGTCACAATGACCTTACATCCTTGGCCTAGGTCTAACTTCTTAATCTTTTTGTTTGTTTGTTTTTTTTTGTTTTTCGAGACAGGTTTCTCTGTGGTTTTGGAGCCTGTCCTGGAACTAGCTCTTGTAGACCAGGCTGGTCTCGAACTCACAGAGATCCACCTGCCTCTGCCTCCCAAGTGCTGGGATTAAAGTCGTGCACCACCACTGCCCGGCTCACTTCTTAATCTTTACTCCCCAACATCTTTCATGTTACAGGTTATCAACCAACCCTTTAACACATGGTCTTTTCAGAACAAATCAGATTCAAACCATAAAAAAATGTAAGCTGTGAGTACACATAAAACTAGTACGTTAACTCAATTAACTTGTGAGAAAAGGGAAGACACTAGGTGGTACACATATTAAGCCAATTTGGGGTCTTTGAATATGTGTTAGTTTAAAAATCACAGACCTGGGCTTTACGTCTGCCTTGTACTAGCTGTTGGACCTTGTGAAAGCTATGCAGATATCAGCCTATTTGTAAAATATAATATTTAGCTCAAAGGACTATTTTAATAGAAGAGATGGTGTTGACCTCAAGAAATACAGCTTCTGCAGACACTGTTCATTAGCAGAAAGCATTTTCCAGTATCCAGGTTGCAGATGTGAGATTGAAGATGTTCTTGGAACCCAGGGAGTGATGCAAACTGTTTGGTTGTCTTTTGGTCCCATAGTTTTCATTCACATATATATTTTCTGTCCTCTGTCATGAGTCTCCTTCCTGTCTGAGCCAATGATAAATCTTACTCCGGAGATTTCTAAGTGACAATCCTGAAATAAAATGAAGATCTCGTTTATTCTAATTGTTTTTCCTTAGCATGACTTTGGTAAAGTTGAAAAATTTTAGAACAGAGACACCCTGACAAAGATAATGCAGAGCAGGGCCTTCAGCAAGCTGCTTAAGTTCATTGCTACAGTTTCCTCTGGTGTAAAATAGGGATAATAGGATCTAGGCCATAGAGTTATGGCAGAATTTATGCATAGTGAATTTTCAGAATACTGTTTAGAAAATAGAAAATAACATTTATATGTGTTTTCTGATATTATTTTTATTATCATTATAAGCATACATTACATATTTATGTATTTTTGATACTTTAGACTGGCTTATAACTTATGACAAAGCCAAGGCTTGCCTTGAATTTGTGCTCTGCACACCTCAGCCTATCCAGTGATGTAATTAAAGTGTACCATCACACATGTCCTGATTAAATATGTTGATTGCATCTTAGTAGTCATTCACACAGTTTAGCACAATTTGAAATATAGGTTCAAGCAATTCAGCCTCAAACTTCTCTTTCTTATATTATTCAGGCTTTTAAAAAGTTCATCACTATTCTTCCATCCTCATTTATGATGGTGTTGGGTGTCAAGTAGAAACATAAATGTCTCGTGTCTTTAGGCCTTTCTACAGGGTAACCTAAGACATGAACCCTGCCATTCTCCTCTTCTGTCTACAGTGGAAAGTTCTTCCCAGATTACATGGACAATCAATTCTGTGCTCCAGGAAAAAAAAAATCAGTACTCTTTCAATACTGAATCCACATCTTTCCTTCAGCCTGGAATCTAGGCAAGGCCTAAGGCAGCCTCTTTTCAGCAGCTCAATTCTCACTAGAGGAGAAAAATCTGCCTTCAGATGTTCCTTTCTCTAGGCCTTTTTCTGAGATAAGCAGCCCCCTTCCCCAGACTGTTTGATTATCAAATGTGTCAGCGGCACTCAAAAAAAAAAAAAAAAATCCCTGTATAAAATAAGCAACCAGTCCTCCGGGAAGACCTGAGGGTTGTCTTTGAACAAATCCAAGGAGCTTCAGTGAATTAATGGATACATCCTCATTAAGCTGCAAATGCAGGTCACTGGAGTCTGACTCCTAGGCTGGAGGTACAGTGCCTCTGCAGGCAGCCAGGATGAGGGATCATAATTCTCCACCCCCTGCAGAGCACTTGCTTCCAATATCTTTATACTCTCACGGTGATACCTGTAGAAATTTTTTCTTTCTTTCCTTTAATCTTTCTCTCCAAAGCAGTCTGGAGCCCCTGCTATGAACCAGATACTGTGCTTACTGACAGTTACATAAGGAAGATTAAGACACCATTCTTACTTTTAGAAAATTCGCACATGAGATAGAGAAGCTAAAATGTAAAGAATTCTGTAACATAATGCCAGGCTAAATTTGATAACCAGTTAATACTCTGATAGCACTTGGTACTGTCTCTTTCTGTCACTTATCACTAGTTGGTAGATATGCTCATATATTTCTTTAATATATGTGCCCCCAAATTCACAATGTAAAGTATGAATTTTGCACTAATATATACTTAGTGATTAACATACATAAGACATAGTTTTAAATGTCTCCCCTGTACTGACTTCTAATCGTCACAACTACCTTAAAAGAAATACTCTAATATTATTCTCTTTTTACAAAAAAGGAAACTGAGACATGGAGAATTTATGTGTGTCAGATCATACAGCTGGTAAGCTACAACCTAGACATAAACATAAGCAGCTTGGCTACAAATCTCTGCTTTCAATTACTCAGCTCTACATACAAGGGAAAATAGCAACACTTTTAAAAAAGGATTTCAACTGTGATGATTTACAGTTGTTAATTTTTTAGAAGAAAGGTTCCTGAGTATTCACACATTCTTTTAATTAAAATATAATTGCATCATTTCCCTCATTCTCCTAACTCCTCTTATGCCCATCCCCAGATTCCTCACTTGGTTTCCTCATACCAGGTGAGGAATCTGGAGTTGGCATGTGCGCGTGCACGCACACACACCCTGCTGAGTTCATTTAGTATTCCTTGCAAGTATGTGATTTCAGGGCTGACCACGTAGCAATGGACGACAGTTGGGGGCTCCTCCCTAGGAAAAGATGAGTTTTACTCTCAGCTTCCCTTAGTTGCCTTTAGTTTTTTGTCTAAGAGTGGATCCCTGTGAGATTTCCCCTTCCATGTTAGCTTGTCTGTTGGTGTTGTCCTTGTTTAGGTCCTATTTAGGTAGCTACATTCTCGAAGTACCATGGGTAAAGCTTCCCTACCATTTCTAGGAAACATAATATCACAGCAGATTTCTTGGTCCTCTGGTAGTTCTATTGTAGATGTATCCATTTCACCAGGCATCCCACAATTTGTTATTCTCTGCAGTTTGGTCAGTTGTAGTTTTGTGTAATGATGTCTATCTGTTGCAAGGAGAAATTTATTTGGTGAACTTGGAGCTACATTTATCTGTGGAATTAAATAGCAACACTTTCTAAGCTGTTAAATAAGTGCAGTCTAGAAAAGTTTCTAAATTATTTCTTTCAACAATGATAATTTTCATTCTTATAAAATCTTCTAATGTTTAGTGTTAAATCCAGGTAAATGATATATTGGATATAGTCCATAAAAAGAACAGAGGAGAAATGGCAACACTTAAACCAGAAGTTAAAAAGGGTATTTACTTTGGGAACATGAGGACCATGGGAGAGAGTAGAAGGGGAGGGGAGAAAAATATATAGCTCAATAAAAACAATAAAAAAAGAGAGTATTTACTGGAAAACACCACAGGAAAAAGTTCCCATTCCAAACACAAAGATCATATACACATTGTCATATTTCTTTTTTTAAATTAATTTATTTATTATGTATACAATATCCTGTCTGTGTGCATGTCTGCAGGCCAGAAGAGGGCACCAGACCTCATTACAGATGGTTGTGAGCCGGCAATTGAACTCAGGACCTTTGGAAGAGCAGGCAATGCTCTTAACCACTGAGCCATCTCTCCAGCCCCCACATTGTCATATTTCTAACTTGATATTTGTTGTTATGAAAGTCAAGAAAGTCAGTCAGCTATTTCCTAAGAAAGACACTCTCCATCACCACTGCAACAGCTTAACTTATTAGCCTATAGGTAGATACTTCTCATCTCCTCAACTAAAGTCTATTATAATTTAAAATGGGCCAATGAGATGGCTCAGCAGGCAAAGTCACATACCTCAGAGTGTGGTGATATGAATTTTATTCCTGGGATCTACAAGGCATTGTGAAAGGAGAGAGCCAATTACTACAATTTGTCTTCTAACCTCCACGTGCACACTAGCATATAAATATGCACACACACAAATAGTTAAATTTTTGAAACTAAAAATAGGTCTTTTTCTGTGACTATACAATCTTGCCAGATTTGTAAATTGTTTATTTATTCTGTACTTTTTGAAATCAGAGAGTGGAGACATTTTATTGATATGTTAATTTTTCTTGGCATTTAAAGCATGACATCACAAAAATTAGGTTTCAACTAATTTTCTACATAGATTTGGAAACCTTGTTTAGCTAACTGCAAAATCAAGAAGCTGAATTAGGATTGAAAGATTCTTTTGCTCTCCTATAGCTTTCTCAAATTTGAGATTTTATCAACTGTTTTACTTTCCTTTTAGTACTGGGGATTAGACCCAGGTCCCCACACATACTAAGAGTACATTCTATCATTGAGCCACATTCCAATCCTATTTTACCCTTGTATATCTCTGGGTGATTCTTTCTCTCCATTCAATGACATTAGGAAACAATGTTGATGTTTCACTATAGTTTAGATTCTTTCCAACAGCACTTGCTTTAATAATAACCACTGCATTCACTTAGAAAATAAATTAGAGGTTAGACTGAGTATCAAAAAAACAATGCAGTTTCCAAAGCATTAGTACATGGAAAGGAAGCGGACATCTGTTATAAAGCTAAAGCTTACTGGTGTTTACAAATACCAGTTTTCTGCTTTTCTTCTGAACCCATGGCTAGACCACATCCTGCAATTAATTGAAATCATGTGTCTGAAAGTCAGTAAATGGAAAAAGAGCCAACATGGCATATACCACATCCAAGCATGAAATGTTGAGAACTTTTTGCATGCATTCCTGGACTTTTTTTCACACTCACTAGCTAAGAAGGCAAAATAATGGAAATGTAGAGAAAAGTGGAAATACAAAAAAAACAGAAGTCTTGTATGAACATCTGGAACAAAACTCTTTTATAGACTTTGGATTTTTACCTTGAAAAAAGATATTTACTTATAATGAAGCACCAAAGTTGAAGCAGCAGCTTATTCTGATCTTGTAGATTTTTGTTCAGATAAAACTGTTTTGTTGGTTTGTTTGTTTTTTTTTTTTTTTTTAGCACCTAATTCAATCCTGAAGGAAGGCAACATCACAAAAAAATCTCAGAAGTTCTTATAACAAGAGAAATTGTGGTGTGTGATTGCAACTCTTACTTTATACCTAAGGTAGTATATAATCTACTACTACCTAATAAAATACTCCTCCACTTTTTTTTAAAGAAACACTTCTGTGAATCTTAAACTGACTTTGAAATCACCATGTAGCCAAAATGACCCTAAACTCTTCCTTTTGCCTCCATCTCTTAAATTCTAGGATTACAAGCTTACACTATCATACCACATATATATTGTGCCTTAGACCAAAACCAGGGCTTTCTGCATGTTGAGCAAGAACTCCACTAAGATATGTGGGTTCAGCATTCTAACCTCTTTTATTAAAATAGGTTACCCTAGTTTTTCTAGTGCATTAACTACTTCCAGTTCCTCTCTGAAGTCAGTTTTCCCTCCTATCTACGTCATCACTAGTTTCCTAATTGCTCCATTATCCCAATCTGCTCTTTCTTATTTTTTGGTTTTAATTTAATTTTAATTATTTGTATTTGTGTGCATGTGTTTGTACACATGAGTGTAAAGCCAGAAGAGGTGATTGAATCCTCTAGAACTGAAGGAAAGGCAGTTGTGAGCCACTGGATATGGGTGGTAGGACCCAAACTCCAGTCTTCTGACAGAGGAGAGAACTGCTGAGTCATCTCCCCAAGTCTCCTCTTTTAGCAAGTAAAGTTCAGCTGTTTGTCATTCTTTTATTATTTATTTCCCTTTATTGCAACAATTCAAAATGTTGAGTTTTCAAATCTATCACATTCTTGTAACCTTTCACCTCAATTAAAACATAAATGAAACCCAGCATAGTGGTATAGACCTTTAATTCCAGCACTCAAGAAGCAGAGACAGGTTGATTTCTGTCTACATAGTAAGTTCCAGGAAAGCCAGGGCTACATAAAGAGATTCTGGGTCAAAAGTGAAAAACAAACAAATGAAAAACCTTTCAGATGAATAAGAAACCTATCTTGAACCTATCTATTTCTCCTGCAGTTCAGTCTTTTCCTCGTGAATTTTGTAGCTCTGTTATTAAAAACATTAATGTTTTTATTAACATTAAATTAGTTCAAATTAAGTCTTGTGATCCTTGAAAGAATGATCCTTTATAATTATGATTGCGACTTTCTTTATTCCTAGTAACATTCTCTGCTCTGAAATTCACTTGGCCTAGGTTCTGCCTCACTGTGGCATTTCCTAGGACTCCTAAGGGCAATAAGTAGAAGTTCTAAGATTTACCTGACCTGTTTCCCATGTCTCAATGATGGTATGGTGGTGCACAACTGAAATCTTAGTACTTAGGAGATAAAAATCAAGAGACATATAAGGTATTTTTAAAGATGTTTTATTATGTTTATGAGTGTTTCAGATAGCTATGCCATATCCATGCCTGCTGCCTGCCGAGGCCAAAAGAGGGCATTGAATCCTCTAGAAACAGAGTTATAGATAATTATGAGCTACCATTGGGTCCTGGGAGCTGAACCTGGGTCCTCTACAAGAGCAACAAGTGCTCTTAATTGCAGAGTTATCTCTCCAACACCAAGAATGCAAGTTTGATATTGGCTTGCACTAGTGGACCATACCTTGACTCACAAATAAACAAACAAACAAACAAACAAACAAAACTATGAGGAATTACTGTCATTTACTTCTTGATGCCTACTTTCTTAAAATAATTATTTTATTTGGCCAGCTGCTTACTTTTCAGCCACTATTGCAAATCTGTATCTTGTTTTGTTATCTTGAGCTCAAAGCTCTAAGTAGGTTTTTTCTTTTTCTTTTTCTTTTTTGACCTGACTGTCTTGGAACTCAATCTGTAGACCAGGCTGGCCTCAGACTCAGATATTCACTTGCCTCTGCCTCCCCAGTGCTGGGATTAAAGGCATGCACCACCACTGGCCAGCACTCGAAGTGCTTTTGTGCAACATTATATTTGATCTTCACTGGAATCCCAGTAAATGTTTTTCATTCTTCTAAATAAAATTTCTCAGAGTCTTGGTCTGTTTAAATAAATGGTTTTAGATTGCATTGCCAATAAAATCATGAAATAAATGGAAGAGAAAATATTTGAGTGATGGATTCATATTTCTTGAAGGCAAAATTGGATGCATAGCATAACTTTACTGTGGTTGTGAATTTATTTACATAATAAATGTCACAGGATTAAAAGATCAAAATGAGTTAAGTTAATATGTAATCATTTATCTAAATGAGCAATAGGTGCAGTATATGAAATGAGCTCAGTTTCAGAAAGTTGGGCCTTACACATTCAAATACTTGGTGAGAAGAATAAAGAAGTATTGAAAACAATCAGACTGAAGGAAAGTGATAAAAATCAAAAGTTGTTTTCCATAAGAACTGTACTGTACCTTTGCTGCATCTAGTGTCCTTCAATAAAGCACTCTTGAAGCAAATATTTTATTATTCATAGGCAAGTTTAAGAGAAACAAGCAACTCAAGTGTGTGAGTGTATGTGTTTGTTTAATCTGGTGTTCCTTTTCCTCTTTGAGTGAACAGAAGGTAAATAACCTGCAGTGACTGGGATATGCCACAAAAGAAGCCCTAGGGTATATAGGCCTCAGTTTAGCAAAATTTCTACAGTAGGTTGAGTACGGACTGTAAAATTCCTAGTTCAAAGATTCTTCTTTCTTTTAAAACATCCATTATCTTGTCTGGAACATCAGACACACTAGAGTCCCTCCTCAGGTCTTTCTAGTCAGAATGGATCAGACCAAATATTTGCTGTTTCACAGAGGAAAAGCAATTGACATACTTCCATGCAAGGCTGGGGACCTGTCAAGCTTAATTTGTCTTTAAATAGAGGCTCTTCATTGAATATGTTGTGCCTGAGTCCAAGGACCCCCAAGAAGACCACCACAGAGCCACATTTTTGAATGCAAAACAAGGTTTTGTTTATTAACTACAGGCTAGCACAGGTCCTCTGCCTCACAGTCTGACAGGACACAGCAGATGGAGAAGGACCCTGTCTATTTTTGAAAGGGGTTTATGAAGACATAAACCACAAAGCAGTCACAAGGTTATAGTCTCAAAGTACAAAATTACTTATCCTATATCACAATTGGCTAAAGGTGGGGTAAAGCTCAGCTGTTAGCTCCTGATTGGCTATTAGTATCTAAGGGGGATAACAACAGCTCCCTGGTTACATCCTCCAGACATCTTCTGACCCTGTGCTAATCTCAGGCGCAAAACAGTGGTTAATCAGGTACCTACAAGGACATTTGAAACAAGCAAGCAGATGTAAACAGATGTTGTTTGAATACCCTGGTGGGTCACTTTGACCAGGGCAGGCACAGTTTCTTGGGAATGTTTATAACTTTGCTGGATTGCATTCAGCTTTCTAGTTAGGTCCTGTCTAAAATGGAATTCTTTTTCAAAATGGTGTATTCCTTTAGAATACACCTCTTTTAAAATAGTGGCTATATAATGTTAACTCCCTAAGTGTATTTTTACTAATATGTAACAATTACTCTTATCATAGCAGCATCTCTTTCCCACATGGAGAAAATACCTTGCCTGTCTGGCTAGAAGCAGTATTATAAGGAACGAGAGTATTTTTCTGTCCATTTATGTTCCAGCTATTATTTAGCTGAATTCTGTCTGATCATAGATTCTTAACTCTTATGTAGTATATATTCAGAGACATTTTGCTATTGCCACAAAACTGAAGTTAGCGCTCTTTCTCTGGGTATTTATATTTCTGAGTATAATGAAGCATTTCTTTAAAAAGGAAATGAGGACTAGAAATGTAGTAAAATGGTAAAGTACATGTTTGTTCAGCGAACAAGAAGCATTGAGTTTGATCCCAGTGAGCCAACCGTGGTGTAGCAGGCCTGTATTCCCAGCACTTTGGAGAAGAAAGGCAAATTCAAGGTCAGCCTAAGCTTTAAGAGACTCTTCCCCCAAACAAATAAATAAATAAACAAAAAGAAGCTCAAGGTCATCCAAGGCTACTTAGAGAGTTTGAAACTAGCCTGGGACGGACACACAATAAAAATAAAAAGAAATAAAAAAAAGCAAGAAAAATAAACAGAAACAAAAACAAAACAAAAAAAGGAGTAAGCAAGCTTTCTTAATCCACTGAAATTAAAAGAGAAGTCAGTATGAAGAATCATTGGAACTCCAGATTTTTATTTTGGAATACAAAGAGGATAGTTATACTGAATAAACAAAAACATAATTACACAAGTGTCTGATTAGATAGCTCATGTTGTCATTGAACACAACAACAAGAATTCATCTGCTTAGACCTAACTTTTCCATAAGGTGTAGAAATAGAAAAAAGTCTGAGCTAAATATGCTGGAACTGTTAAGATTTATGACAGAGGTGGGGGAGGGAAAGGGGGGACCCTTGGCAAGTCCTACTGTGGGTAGGAGACCATAGCTGGTGGAAGACAAAAAGATAACAGAAATGTCATACAGAGAGAGCTTGGGTATAGAGTTTATTTAGTGGGTAAGTTTCTGTGGAAGTTTACTTTAATCAACTGTCAGAAATAGAACTTTAAGTTGCTTCAATATTTGCAAAAGTATATTGGGATAGACGGTAAAAAATATAAGTGGATAATTATCATTAGAAGCTTACATTAGGGTCTGTCTGTCTGTCTAAGTAAGAGAAGTGAAAAAAATCCTCCCAATAGAAATACTGTACTATTGGCCATCCAGTTGGAATAAAATGAAATGTGACTTGAGATATCAATCTCTACTAACTCATATAAGTAGTGAGTGATTTACCTGAGGGCCTGGAGACCTAGAGGAAACATCACTAGAAGCTCAATGACAATGATTGCTGTACAGAGATACACAAACTAATCTTTGTAGGGTTGAATATAAAGTATGAAGTTCTTTGTGTCTCTCTTTGATGATCACTGGAGCATGCATTGCAGGAGCAGCACTGAACAATTAAGAGGATACAATAACTGTGAATATCAATTGTTTCTTTTCTTAGGCATGACTAATTAAATAATTCAAAAATACAATAACTATAAGTAAAGTAGCAAGAATGAAGATGATGAATAACCTAACTTTTCTATACCTACTGGCATTTTGCAAATTAACTCTTTCTTTCCCCAATAATTCACCTTGCTAGTGGGCCTGACTTCAGCAGCAGCAAATCCCATTGACCCTTTGTACTTTTCTCAGGGGGTTATGTAGAGTGATTTACAGTTGCAGTGCAGGGGTGGCCAATGAGTATTATAATACTTTTCTGCCTCTTTCTTAGATCCTGAATAAGATAACAATGAAGAAGAACCTTCATGAAAAGGGGGATCAGAGGACTCTGGAGCACACATGGCTCTTTGTCACCTGCCAGCGCCTGTATAAGCACACTCCAAATCAAAAATGCTTCAAGAGGCATGTCCTTTCCTATGTTCCACCAGTTCTTAATATCTGTCCCTACTGTATCCCATATTTCTACATCTAAAATTCCCCGGTCTAGAAACCAGGGACTGACTCACTGTACAAAATTAAGAAAATCAGTCAGCTGACCAGTGCTGATGTCATTTCCCTTTTTCTTAAGCATTTATGTTTAATAATATAAATGAGGAATTGCTTTTCCTTAGACTCTCCTTGACCATCCTGAGGGAAAGACAAACACAAAGGGGGAAATGTAAGGGAAACTAGGGAATTAATGAATTACTCACCCTTCTTTACTTGGCAGTCACTATCCACGGAGCTGTAGCACCATGAGTGAGATTTTATTCATGATGATGTTTAGGGGATTACCTCTTCTTCTTGGACAATCCACAGGAGAATGCCTTGCTCTGGACAGTCTCTGAGAAGCACTGCCTCTCTCCCACAGTCTTGATTAACCCTTCAGTATCCCTGTTTAGGTCACCAGGTACCGCTGCTGTGAAGATCAGTCTTCAGCAGTGCAGGGCTCAAAGAGAATCCATGGAGTCAGCATATTAAGACTTTCTTACATAAGGGGGTAAGGGGGAAAAGACTCACACAGTCTCTTGATGGTTTCCTTCAGACCTTTTCTTTACTGTTTTTCTGTATTCTCTATTCTCCTAACATTATTTTTCCTCTACAGCTTATATATCCCAACATAATCTTTCAGGTAATATGAACATTACAATGTGATTGCATTCTATTTTTCAAGTGAATGATTACAATAAATACAGGAAAAAACATGTTTTAATCTTCCTTACATGATTCAAAGCCATTCCAAACACCCACATACATTTACATCAAAGTGGCTTGTTATAGATTAATAGGGTGTGAGCAAGCAAGATATTTTTCTCAGCCAATTCTTTTCCTGGCAGCCTGCATATTGTAGTTACAAAGAAAGGATCAATCACTTTATTGCTTATCTTTAAAGGCAATCTTACAAGGAATCTTAGAGGAATCCTAAACTTTTATACATGAAAAGCAATCAGTCAACTCTACTTTAAAATCTTTAGGGTGCATACCCACTCAGTTATAATTACTTCCACTATGGAAAGGGTAGTGATCTCCCATGAAGAATGATCTGCTTTGGGCATTAGTTTCCTGATTTATGTTTCCCTCAGCACCACTGTCCACTAATTCATCATCTAATTTATCAATGATGTAGTCCTTGTCTTTGATTAAGATCCTATTTTGATGCTTGAGAAAGGACCAATGTAGTTGTGTGATCTCTGCAGGACAGAATAAAGCCTCCAAGAACTGGAAAGATCTACATCACAAATGAGCAGGTAGGTAACTCAAAAACTTGAGAGAATTGCCTTCAGTCTGTCCTACCATTATAGGAGTATTTGTGTGAACTTAGTATTTGTATCAAACAACAATAGTGTTGTTCAAAGACCAAGGGGGCACAGAAAAACTTGGAGAGACAGCATGATTAGTAGAGACTAATATATAAATCTTTTAATTCTTTCAAATTACAACAATCAAAATATTACGAATATTATGAAATAGAAAAATTGCTGGCCTAAGAAAACAAATTTCTTGATGGACTTGTCCTGTAACTTGAGAAGCAATTAGCAGCCCCTACTTGCAAAACAATTCATGGAATTCAAACAGCACTTTCCTACTAAAAGAGCAAAAAGTAAACGTAAAACTAAGCAGATGAAGATATATGTTACTTGGGTTTTCAGAACAAGCATCATTCCTTCAAGAGAAGTGACTCATCTAGATTTACTGTCCTAGAAACCTGAAGAGAAGGAAGAATCAATTCAGGAAATGTTTGTGGGATGAAAGCAAACCTAAAAATGAAATTTTCTGAGCCTCTATGACCATCACAGCATGTTCTAGAAAGAATTGGAGAAAACCCTGAAGAAGAAAGTCAGAATTTTGCTGGGACTTGGTTCCTTGCCCCCGTTTTGCCACAAAGAAAACCTGTAAAGTAACAAATGGCAGGACCACATATGTCGAAGAGTTGTGAAAGCAGCCACTGAATTTTAAAATGATCTGAATCTAGTTATGAGTCATGGACAAAAAGGATGCTACTGTTGACCCTAAAAGTTAGTTGCTTCTCTCCCAGAAGGACTAGGCATATTTTTCCCACTAAAATCTCCTATTTCAAATAGTGTTCTGTTTATGAAAATTTGATGATGAGAATTTCAAGACATACTATCCCCAAATATGACATTTAGCAATTGAGAAAACAACAAAGATGAAAAGTTCACTAACCTTCTCCTTCCTCTTCTCCTGAAGCAGGACATAAGATTCTGCTGGTCTTTGATGGATGTCGAAATCTTCAAGACAGAGGTACCCACTCTACTTTTGGAGGAAAACAACAGTCTAATTCTTGAAGACAGAGAGACATTAAGAATAAAGAAAAGGAACAAATACTGTTGAGTACTACTCAGTTTATTACCATAGAATCGTATCCCCATTTGTTCTCCTCATCATACCTATCTTTATGTACTCTCTTCACCAAACCTGAAGAGAAATACATATATACTTCTGCTTTTAGGAAGAAAATCTTATCCAATGTATACAAATCCTTATGTGTCCTATGGTAGTTTCTACCAGATGGAAACATTTCTTCCAGGAGAGGGAGGTATGAGACTCAGTTGGTAAACAATAGCCCACAAGTTTGGGGAAAAATAATTAAACAAACTTGAAAGATTCTCTGTGGACCCTCCCCAGCAGTATAAATGGACTAAAGAACTAATCAGGAAAAAGACTGACAAGTCAAACTGCAGAGAGAAGGTATTCTCAGATTGCCCAGCTGCCTGCAAGCTATATGGAGACCTCCAAGGTTGCAAATTTTCTGAGTGGTCACTCTTGTAACTGAAATTTTTGATGATTCAGCTTTTGAGTGATTCCTGCTCCTATCGATGAACCTTCATCATTCCTGTTAGTAACCCTAAAATCTCGTTGGTTTAGCAAGTTGGACTTTGGTACAGTTGTTACTTTGGTCTTTTGTGGGTGGTGGTGTGTGTGTTGGCTCTCCCCAGGAAAAGGCTGTCACACAACAGTTGTCCTTGTTTTACAAGTAAGGAAACCAATATTCACAAATGTTGATGATATGCCCATAAGGAAACCAATATTCACAAATGTTGATGATATGCCCATAGACACAGATTTCCCAGTGGTGACTCTTGCCCAGGTAGATACTGTTGATTGTCATACAAAGAGAGCTGGGGCTTGCAGATAGATTCTCTGCAGGCCTTGACGCAAATGGTCACTGCTTCATTTCTCTATTATTCATCCCTCCCTGGTAACTGAAATATTTGAGTTCTCTTATGTCATCCCTTGGATTTTTTACTTTTGGCCATTGGTTTTGGTTTCCTTTGCTCATTTCTTTTCTCCTACAATCTTCATTATGAAGCTCCCAGGGATCAAATTCTGGGTCTTCATTTCTTCATCCTCTCCTCATACTCTTCACTTTCTGCTGTGGGAACTCCTTCAGTCAATAGCCTTTAGGATACCAGTCCACTTTGGACATGGTCTCTAAAATGTCAACGAAAAGCGAGTGAGGGCCTCTCGGCTGCTGGATGCAGTTCCAGTTCCCATCACATGCAGAGGACTGCTGATCACTGCTCTTTCTGTGAGATAATCCCCTAATAAATAAACCTTTGTTGCACTCCATTCCAAGCTATTTTGCAACTCTTTTGTATGCCAACAACTTTTGATTACAGTACACTCTTCCCCACACATATCTTTTTGTCTGTCTGTCTCTCTCTCTCCCTCTTTCTCTCTCACACACACATACACATGGACAAACACACACAAATACCCACACAAACTATATTTGAAATTTTATTTGCATAATAAATTTTTGCATAGTATAGAAAGAAGAGCAGAACCTATTAATAGTAGTTATCTCTGAATGATGGTGGATTTTTTGTTTGTTTAGGTTTACTTCCTTTTCCTCCTTAATATATATTTGGGGTACGTATGTGCATTATGGTGAATACACATGAGAGTATAGTTTTTCTCACTTGTGTGTTCTATTGTTTTCTGTATTTGCCTTGACATAGGATCCTTTAATGAACCCAAGAGTTCTTGACTAGGCTGGCTGGCTAGTAAACTGTCCAGAACTGCCTGTCTCCTCCCCCAAATGCTAGAATTACAATCCACACAATAGTGCCTCACTTTTTGTGTGGGTGATGGGGGTTCAAACTCAGGTCTTCAAGTTTGTAAAGCATGTATTACCACTAAACAATATTCACAGTCACTCAATTTAAAACACACACACACACAGTGTACTATATTTTAATATGACATTTTCAAATATAGTTTTTGGTTTTTTTTGTTTTTTTTTTTTTTTTTTTTTTTTTAGTGCTCCTTCTTCTTACTCCTCTCCCCCACAGACTCCTGCTATCCTGTGTACCCTTTCACGTCTAGTATTCCCCTTTGGGCTTTTAAGTTCCATGTGTGCTATCATCCTTTTCCTTCTTCCTCTAACCTATTTTTCCCTTCTCAGGAACCCTTTTCAAGTTCCATAATCTACGCCCACAGCCACTCCCACATAAATACACATATATAAAATTTAGAAGCTAGCATTCATATATAAGCTAGAGCATGCAATCTTCTAAGTCTGACTTACCTCACTTAGTATAATCATACACAGACATAGATAGAAAAACCTTTCTGTGGTTGGATATAGAATATTTTGTGTATTCCCAGGAGTAGTAAAATTGAATCATAGGATAGTTCTATTTTCAATTTCTGAGAAATGTCTATACTGATTTCCATAATGGCTATACCACTTTATAGTCCAGTAGTGAAGAATTTGGGTACCTCTTTGCCCATGACTTCATCAGCATCTATTGTCAGTTTATTTTCTTGCTAATAACCATTCTTCCTTTAACAACTGCACTGGCTGGAGTTGTGTCAACTCGACACAAACTAGAGTCATCAGAGAGGAGGGAGCCTCAGTTGAGGAAATGCCTACGTGAGATCCAGCTGTAAGTCATTTTCTCAATTAGTGATCAGTCGGGGAGGGCAATGTTTCTCATTTTCAATTATGGTTCTGCAAAAGAAGCTTCCTAGCCCCAAACAACTGGCAGCAGCAGGGATCATGGACTTCCACATGGACTTGCAGTCTTTAAGTATGTGGGATGTGGAGTTAGGGAAAATCCTCTGTTAGATGTGGAGTCAGGGGAAATAATTTTCCAGTCTATAAGCAGCTGTTTTGGCCTATTGTCAGTGTTCTCTGCTTTCCAAAAGCTTTTCAGTTTTGTGAGGTCCGGTTTAATTGTTGATCCTAGGGCCTGCACTATCAGTGTTTTTAGGAAGTAGTCTCTGGTGTCAATGTATTCAAGGCTATTCCCTTGTTTCTCTTCTGTCAGGTTCAGTACATATGGTTTTATGTGAGGCTTTTGAATGACTTGGACTGGAGTTTTGTCCAGGCTGACAAATACGGCGCTATCTCCTTTCTTCTAAACAACGATATCCATTTAGACGTGCGCTATTTGTTAAAGATGATTTCTGTTGTCCATTGTATATTTCTGGCTTCTTTATAAAATACCAAGTGTTCATAGGTATGTGGATTTGTATCTGGATCTTTGATCCAAATTCCTTCATTAACATGTCTATTTTTTTTTTGGTCTCTAACAAGATCATGAGGGTTTTATTACTATAGCTATGTAATATAGCTTCTGAAAATGTCTGTACCCTGATAAGCCTCTCTGCAGACACAGGAATCCAAATCAGACCAAATCAAATCGAATTAGAAAAGGCTTTAATGGGTAGAATGCTCCCAGATGATTTTCCAGTTCCCCTTGAGGACATGAAAAGGAGGGACCAGAAAACCACATGTCTGCTTTCTGGGGTGGAGGGGAGGCAGGTTAAATATCCTGTGGGAGTGGTCTTCAGCATCTCTCCAGAAGGGTTTATATTTGACGGACTTTCTGAGGTGCAACAAGGTTTGGAGAGATAGAGGAGGGGGCCTGGGGTGGAGTTCCCATAAGAATCAGAAGCACCTGAGTTCTATAATAAGGTAGGCTTAGCAAACCAAGGAAGGCAAGCCAGTAAGCAGCACCCCTCCATGGACTCTGCGTCAGCCCCTGCCTCCAGGATCTACCCTGTTTGAGTTCCTGTCCTGACTTGCTTCAATAATGAACAGCAATATGGAAGTGTAAGCCAAATAAACTCTTTTTTCCCCAACTTGCTTTTTGGTCATGGTGTTTCATCATAGCAACAGAAACCCTAAGACAACAACCAACAATCCAGTTCATGATAGCATTTTTTATTATTTGATGTTTAACTTTTACAGTTACTTATATGTTCTAGCTATTAACCCCCCTGTATTTGCTTTCTTTTTATTATTGGAATAAGACATTATAACCAAGACAACTTATAATAGAAATCATTTAATTAGGTTTATGGTTTCAGTAGGTTACAGTGTAGGGTGGTGGAACAAAGATAAGGCAAAAGGGTTACTAGAGGAGCAGCTGAGAGCTCACATCTCGATCCACAAGCAGAAATCAGAGAGCACACTGGGAAACCTCAACGTTAGCCTCCAGTAACACATCTCCTTCAAAAGGATAATACCTTCTAATCCTTCATACATACTTCCACCAAAGTATTTAAACATATCAGCCTATGGGAGCCATCACATTCAAACCACCTTGTCTGAATTACAGCTGGGAAAGATTTTTCTTCCATTTTATAGGTTGTATTATTTGCCCTGTAGATAGTTTCTTTTGCTATAATGGAATTTAAATTCACATAATCCCAATTGTTGGGTTTAGAGTGGGTGCTATTTCCTTTACTGTTGAAGTCTTACTGGTAAAGTGTTTGATTACAGAAAGTACTTGTCTATATCTTAAAGTATTTTCTCTAGCCATTTCAGCATTTCAGTTTCTAAATTAAGGCTATTGATCTGTTTTAAATTGATTTCTTTGTAGAGTGAGGTTATAGATTTAATTTTATTTTTATTGCATATGGATACTCAGTTTTGGCAGCACCAGTTGTTGACTAGAATATCTTTTATTTAGTACATTTCTTTATTAATTTACTTTTTATTTTGAAACAATCTTTTTATGTTTTACATAACAATCCCAGATCCCACTCCCTCCCCTCCTCCTGCTCCCCCCACTTCCCAGTCCTACCCCTGATCCACTCCTCAGAAAGAGTAAGGCCTCCCATGGGGAGTCAATAAAGTCTGGTACAGCAAATTGAGTCACGATCAAGTCTGTCCCCCTGTATATAGGCTAAGCAAGGTATCCCTCCATAAGGAATGAACTTCAAAAAGCCAGTTCATGCACTAATGATAAATCCTGATCCCACTGCCATAGGCCTCACAAACTGCCCAAGCCACACAGCTGTCACCCACATTCAGAGGTCCTAGTTCAATACTTTGCAGGTTCCCCAACTGTCAGGCCAGTCACCGAGTTCCCACTACCTCAGGTCAGCTGTGTCTGTGGGTTTCCCCATCACGATCTAGACCACTTTATTCATGTTATAGCGCCTCCCTTTCTTTGACTGGATTCCAGGAGCTTGGCCCAGTGTTTAGCTGTAGATCTTTTCATCTGCTTCCATCAGTTACTGGATGAAGGTTCTATGATAACAACTAGGGTAGTAATCAATCTGATTATAGGGGAAAGGCAGTTAAGGCACCCTCTCCACTATTGCTTGTAGTCTTGCCTGAGGTCATCCTTGTAGAATCCTGGGAATTTCCATAGTGGCAGGCTTATCCCTGACCCCGTAATGGATCCTTTTATCAAGATCTCTTTCCTTACTCTCCCTCTCTGTCCATCCTCCAAGTCAACCATACTGTTCTCTCATGTTCTTCTCCCTCCTTTCCCCTCCCTGTCTCCTTACCCCCTTGCTCCTAAATTATTTAGGAGATTTTACCTAATTCCCTTGCCCAGGGGAATCCATGAATGTCTCCCTTAGGGTCCTCCTTGCTTACTAGCTTCTCTCGTGTTGTGGACTATAGGCTGATTTTATTTTGCTTTATATCTAATATCCACTTATGAGTGAGTACATACTGTGTTTGTCTTTCTAGGTTTGGGTTACCTCACTCAGCATGCTTTTCTTACTTCTATCCATTTACCTGCAAATTTAAAGATATCCTTGTTTTTTACCATTGAGTAATACTCCACTGTGTAAATGTACCACATTTTCTCTATCCATTATTCAGTTGAGGGACATCTAGAATGTTTCCAGGTTCTGGCTATTACAAATAATGTGCTGTGAATATAGCGAACAAATGTCCTTGTAGTATGACAAGGACATATATGCTCTTTGGGTATATCCCCAAGAGTGATATTGCTGGATTTTCAGGTAGAATAATTCCAAATTTTCTGAGAAATCACCAGACTGATTTCCAAAGTGTCTGTACAAGTTTACATTCCTACCAGTAATGGAGGAGTGTTCCTTTTACTCCACATCCTCTCCAGCACAAGCTCTCATCACTGTTTTTGATTTTAGCCATTCTGAAAAGAATAAGGAGGTGTCTCGGTTGTTTTGATATGCACCGCTCTAATGGTTAAGGATGTTGAGCATTTCCTTAAGTATCTTGGAGCCATTTGAGAGTCTTCTGTTGAGAATTCTCTGTTTAGATCTGTACCCCATTTTTTAATTAAATTATTTGGTATTTTGATGTCTAGTTTCTTGAATTCTTTTTTTTTAATTTTTTTCATTGATTTTTATTGAGCTCTACATTTTTCTCTGCTTCCCTCCATGCTTCTCCCCTCCTCTTCAATCCTCTCCCAAGGTCCCCATGCTTCCAATTTACTCAGGAGATCTTGTCTTTTTCTACTATCCATGTAGATTAGATGTATGCATGTCTCTCTCAGGGTCCTCATTGTTATCTATGTTCTCTGACATTGTAATTTGTGGGCTGTTTTCTTTGCTAATGTTTAAAAGCTACTTATGACTGAGTACATGTGATACTTGTCTTTCTGTGTCTGGGTTACCTAACACAAAATAATGTTTTTTAGCTCCATCCATTTGCCTGCAAAATTCAAGATGTCATTTTTTTTCTGCTGTGTAGTTCTCCATTGTGTAAATGTACTCCATTTTCCTTATCCATTCTTTGGTTGAGGGACATTTAGGTTGTTTCCAGGTTACGGCTATGACAAACAATGATGTTATGAATATAGTTGAGCACATGTCCTTGTGGCACAATTGAGCATTCTTTGGATATATACCTAAAAGTGGTATTACTGGGTCTTGAGGAAATCTATTTCCTAATTTTCTGAGAAATCGCCACACACATCCAAAGGGGCTATACAGCTTGCATTCCTACCAGAAATGTTCCCTTTTCCCCACAACCTCTCCATCATAAGTTGTCATCAGTGTTTTTGATCTTGGCCATTCTTATAGGTGTAACATGGAATCTCAGAGTTGTTTTGATTTGCATTCTCTGATGAATAAGGATGTTGAACATTTCCTTAAACGTCTTTCAGCCATTTTATATTCCTCTGTTGAGAGTTCCCTGTTTAGGTCTGTACTCCATTTTTTTATTGGATTATGATTTTTTGAGTTCTTTGCATATTTTGGAGATCAGACATCTGTCTTATGTGAGATTAGTGAAGATCTTTTCCCATTCTGTAAGCTTTCATTTTGTCTTGTTGTCAGTGTCCTTTGCTTTACAGAAGCTTTTCAGTTTCAGGAGGTCCCATTTATTAATTGTTTCTCTCAGTGTCTGTGCTACTGGGGTTATATTTAGGACGTGGTCTCCTATGCCAATGTGTTCAAGTATACTTCCCATTTTCTCTTCTATGAGGTTCAGTGTGGTTGGCTTAATGTTGAGGTTTTTGATCCATTTGGACTTGAGTTTTGTGCATGGTGATAAATGTGGATCTATTTTCATTCTTCTACTGTTGATATTCAGTTATTCCAGTACCATTTGTTAAATATGCTTTCTTTTTTCCATTTGATATTTTTTGCTTCTTTGTCAAAAATCAGGTGTTCGAAGGTGTGTTGATTAATATTCGGGTCTTCGATTCAGTTCCATTGGTCCTCCTGTCTGTTTTTATGCCAATACCAGGCTGTTTTCAATACTTTGGCTCTGTAGTAGAGTTTGAAGTCAGGGATTGTGATGCCTACAGAAGTTCTTTTATTGTACAGGATTGTTTTCACTATCCTAGGTTTTTTGTTTTTCCATATGAAGATGAGTATCGTTCTTTCAAGGTCTGTGGAGAATTTTGATGGCATTTTGATGGGCATTGCATTGAACTTGTAGATTGCTTTTGGTAAGAGTGCCATTTTTCTATGTTAATTCTATCTACCCAAGAGCATGGGAGATTGTTCTACTTTCTGGTGTCTTCTTCAATTTCTTTCACCAAAGATTTAAAGTTCTTATCATACAAGTCTTCCACTTGTTTGGTTAAAGTTACTCCGAGATATTTTATGCCATTTGTGGCTATTGTGAAGGGTGATCTTTCTCTGATTTCTTTCTCGGCCCATTTAACATCTGTGTACAGGAGGGCTACTGATTTTTTTTTTAGTTAATTTTGTATCCTGCTATATTACTAAAAGTATTTATGAGTTTTTATTTTTCAGTTTTTTTATATGGTGGGTTTTCATATGTTGAAACATCCCTGCATCTCTGGGATGAAGCCAAATTCTTCATGGTAGATGATTGTTGCCTGAGGCTTCTGTCCTGCCTCCCACAGTCATTAGGTCCCAAAGAATCACACAGAAGTCTACATTAATGATAAACTGATTGGCCTATTACAACAGACTTTTTATTAACTCTTATAACTTATATTAACCCATTGTTCTTATCTATGTTAGCCACATGGCTCAGTACCTTTTTCAGTGGTGCAATCACATCTTCCTTTTTCAGTGTCTGGACAGGACTGGGGAGGAATGGGCTTCCTCCTTCCCAGAATTCCCCTGTTCTCCTTTCCTCAACTCTACTTCCTGTCTGGTTGTCCCACCTATACTTCCTTTCTGGCTACTGGCCAATCAGCATTTATTTAAAACATAATTGACAGAATATAGACAATTGTCCCACACCAGATAATGGTTCTGATGTGTTCTTAGACTTAATTTGCCAGTATTTTATTTAGCATTTTTGCATCAATGTTTATGAGTGAGATTGGTCTGTTATTCTCTTTCTTAGAAATGTCTGCCTGTGGTTTGGGTATCAGGATAATTGTAGCCTCATAAAAAGAGTTTGTCAATGTTCCTTCTGTTATATCATGTGGAACAATTTGAGGAGTATTGATATTAGTTCTTCTTTGAAAATATTGTAGAATTCTGAGCTGAAACCATCTGGTCCTGGACTTTTTTTGGTTGGGAGACTTTTGATGTCTCTTTCAATTTCTTCAGCACTTAAAGGTCTGTTTAATTTGCTTATCTGGTCTTGATTAATTTTGGTAAGTGATATTATCCAGAAGGTTGTCCATTTTCTTTAAGTTTTACAATTTTGTGGAGTTCAGGTTTTCAAAATATGACCTGATGATTCTCTGTATTTCCTCCATGTCTGTAGTTATGTTCCCCCTTTCATTTCTGATTTTGTTAATTTGGATATTTCCTTGCATTGGCATTTTCCTTATCTGTGGGGCTGGATTTGGATTGTTTATATCTGTTTTTTTTTTCATGGAATATATTGTTTTTTCCATCTATGGTTATTGAAAGCTTTGCTGGGTATAGTGGGCTGGGCTGGCATCCTTGGTCTCTTAGTGTCTAAAGAATATCTTTCCAGGACCTTCTTGATTTCAGAGTTGCCATTAAGAATTTGGGTGTGGGGCTGGAGAGATGGCTCAGAGGTTAAGAGCTCTTCCAGAGGTCCTGAGTTCAATTCCCAGCAACCACATGGTGGCTCACAACCATCTGTAATG
>NC_022022.1:41477555-41484814 GCF_000317375.1 Microtus ochrogaster | reverse complement strand
CTTTTAAATGTTACTTCAGTACATGTTTTTGATATCTGTCTTAGTTTCATTTTCAGTTGCTTTGATAAAATATCCTGAAAAAAAACTTCTTAAGAGAAAAAGGGTTTATTTGGCTCATAACTTCAGGTCACAAGCAATCATGGCAAAAATTCACAGTGGCAAGAGTTTCAGAGAGCTGATCACATTGTATTCATAGTCAAGATCACAGAGCAGTAAATTAATACACCCATTCTAGGGCCTACCTCGCTTTCACTACTTTTACACGTTTCAGTATCTCCTTCTCTGGAAGTAGTGCTACTCACCATGGGCAGGTCTTCCAAACTCCATTAAAGTGCCAAGATAATCCTCTACAGATAAAAGTTTACAGTAACCTAATATAAATAATTCTTCCTTGTGACCCTCTTTCTGAGCGGACTTTAAGTTGACACATTAAAACCAGCCAACACAACATCTTGTCAAACATTAGATGGTAATATTGGCATGGGTTTGTTTCTAGATCTTGTGTTTTGGCCCACTGATGCTTGTTTCTATGACAGTATCATGATATCTTTGTCATGATTGCACTTTATTATAGTTTGAAGTCAGGTATTCTGATACCTCCAGCAGCATTCTTTTTCCTTAGGATTATTTGGTTATCTGTATTTAGTCTATTTTCATAAAAATTGTAGGATTGTGTTGGGCCAAAATTATCTCAGGGCCTGTACCTCAATGCCTGTAGGACAGAGACAAGCCTGGCCCTAGTTTGAGGGATAGTCTCAAAGCTACCAAGGATGAGACAGCAAAATCAGGTACATACCCTTCCAGCCAGAGGAAGGGCTTGGCTGTCTCTCATTGGCTGAAGGTACCCCCACATCACACAATGTCTCTCAATCTATATAAGCTGACTCTCACAGTAATAAACTGAGTTTCTGCTTTAACTTGACTCCCTATCATGTCTGATTGCCCTGCCCAGTGGGGCTGTGGATCTGATTGTCCTGAGTCATCGGGCTGTGGAATGGGTGAAGAGCACAGTCACCTTTTCGTGGGGAATAAGGCTAAGAAAGCCTGGCAGGAATGTTTTCTCTAGTTATATGGATATAATATAATGAAAACACAAACCACTTTTCTGAAGACTAACATTTTTATCACTGACTTAGTCCTTTCTAAATTCTAAACTTTTCTTTATCCAACTGTCTGCTTAGCATATCTGCTTGGCTATTTCAGTGACATCTCTAACTTAAACATTTCTGAAGTGAAATATTTGATTATCTCATTATCACACTCCTTTATGTATAATACTTCAGTCTTCTCTTTCTTTGAAAATGATAGCATAAAAACAGTTGCCAAGACCTAAAACCAACATTCTCTCTCTGAGTATTCACAATATGTTAGCAAGTTTTAATGCTCTTCCTCCAAAGTACATACTCAATCTCTCATCTTCTCTATTCTACACCACAGTCCATTTTTATACATCCTATCTTGGGGCTGTACCACTGCCTCCACCTTCAGACTGCTTTGAATTTTAAGATCTGTATGCACTATTCCAGTATCATCCATAATTATCAGCAGTTTTCAGGTCTAGAATCCATCAGTGACCCAAATGATCTTTGTCATCAAGAATAGATAAATACATAGTACTAGTAATTACTTCCCTTGTATTACATGTCTCCTGTGTGATAACTATTTGAAAGAACCCTGTATTTGCAAGTTATATTCACATAATCTTTATAACAAACTTAGATGAGAGATTTTAGCCCAACTAATAGGTAAATAATCTAAGGCTGAGAGAAGTTATGTCAGTCATGCTTAGGTTAGGCCTATATCTAGTAAGAGGAAAAGCTAAGATTAAACTTGTCTTCTAACTACAAAATGGGGACAGAGTGAAATATTTTCTGTTTTCTAAGATGGTTTATACAAGTAGGTATCCTAACATTCTATTTGAATAAAAGAAAGGGAGTAGACACTCCTTGTCAAGAAAAGGGGATTAGAGAAATGCATCCCAATTGCAGGAAGAGCTATAAGACTAACTGAGAACATAAACTGCAGCACCAAGGAAACTGCAATAGGCATGAGTAAATAAGAACATTGTTTTATGAGCTAGAAAGATTACTCCTCAGTTAAGAGTGATTTGTGTTATTTTTCTGGAGGATGTGGGTACAGTTCCTAGCATCTACATGATGGTTCACAACCATCTGCAGTTCCAGTTCCACAGGATCTGATACCTCCTTCTGACCGCTGCAGACACCAGGTACACATGTGATACGCATACATACATGCAGGCAAAACACAAAATAAAGCAATGAATCTGGGGGAAAAGGGAAGTAGAATCGCTTTAAATATAAACAGTATTACTAAACAGATACTTTTCCACTTTTGTAAAAAAAAATACTTTAGTAATGGGAATATGGTCTAGTAGTGGAGCATTTGCCTAGCAAATTCAAGATCCTGGGTTTGATTCTCAGGACTATTAAAAAAGAAAGGCACTGAACTAAATGTGGGTAAAAGTTCAACCAGAAGTTTTACACACACATGCACACACACACACACACACACACACACACACAATTGTGAGTTAGTGCTCCAAAAACTTAAACTAAACCAAAAACTGAAAAATTTAAATTCTTCAATATACTTTAGAGTGATTTATCACCAGTATTTTACTTACTTTAGTTTTAGGGAGTTAGAGAGATACCTCAGTGGTTAAGACAACTAGCTGTTCTTCTAGGACCCATGTTGAAATCTTAGCACCCACATGGCAGCTCATCACCTTCTGTGCTTCCAGTTCCAGAGATCAGATGCCTTTCTTGGCTAATAGGCATGCACATGGTACATAGGTATATATGCAGGCAAAACACTCATACGTATAATAAAATAATGGGTTTTTTAATTAAAAAATATTTTAGGAAGATGGAGAGATGGTTCAGTGGTTCCCAGCATCCATATGATGACTCACAAACATCTCTAATTCCAGGGTAACTTTGATTTTAGGGTACATGATGCCTTTTTCTGACCTCTACAAGTACCAAGCACACATATGGTGCACATACATATATTCAGGTAATACTATTAAACAAATAAAAACAATAAAATAAATTTTAACAAATTAAATTGCATTCATTTTATTATTAGTAGTAGTAGTAGTGCGTTTATGAGTGTGTGTGTGCGCGTGTGTGTGTAAGTCAAAGGACAGCTTGAGCTAGTTAGTTCTCAACTTTCATTATGGGGGTCCTGTCATCAACCTTGGCAGCAAGCACCTTTACCTGTTGAACCATCTCATTGTCCCTTACTTATATATTTAAATTTAAGTTCTGTAATTGAACATACATGTGTTGACCTTAAGTCTAAAGTACCCGAGACTGTGATTATATCTAATGATTGTATGTCCATTTCATAGATATCATCATTTTAGAATGGAAGTGCTTGTCTTCTGCTAGACCAGGTGTTCCAAACTTCAAATATTCAAAACAATATTCCTTGGCATGGTGATCAGACACATGGGAGACAACAGTCACATGGTAGGAAGAGAGGCTTTACAGAAAGAGTAAAAAAGCCATAATTTTAAGGAAAGCATTCTTAGAAAAGAAGAAAGATGAAAGTTACTATGCTTTTCTGAATAATGCAGAAATGTGAGCTTCCTTAGAACTGACATGACTACAACACCTATAAGTTATTCCACTAAAAATAGAGATTTGGGGAGAAAAAGTCCAGTGTCTCATTAAAGAACTAATTATTCTGCCTATCTCTTTAGAATGGCTTAAGGTAAACTTGCCTTCTTGGGGATGGTCCTTTGGCCAGGTGATTGACCAGGACAACTGTGTTGGCAGATTTTTCTGTCCCTCCTACTAGCTCCCAAATCAGAACATGGAGACATTATTAATTTTGAAAGCTCAGCCAATAGCTTAGTCTTGTTTCTAACTATCTCTTATAACTTATTAACCCATTTCTATTCATTTACTTTTTATCTCATGGCTTTATTACCTTCACTCTTTGCTCCTTATACTACTTTCCTGCTTTCTCTGACTGGTGGTTCTATCTCCCCAAAATCCTGACTAGTTATTGGTCATTCAGCTTTTTATTAAGCCTTTCTGAGGGACAAATCTTCATAATGTACAGGAAGATTATTCCACAACACAACTGGAATGCTGTCTCCGTCCAGACCACAGAGTCTATTATTTTTTAAAAAACTAATTTATTTCCTTGTGTTTTATGTACAGGTGTTTTGCCTGCATGTATGCCTGTGTAAGGGTGTTGGATCCCCTGAAATAGGAGTTATAAACAGTTGTGAGCTGCCATGTGAGTGCTGAGAACCGAACCCAGATCATTTGGAATTGTAGCCAATGCTCTTAACCACTGAGCCAGCTCTCCAGCCACATGAATTCTACTATTTTGTCCAGGAGTTTGTTACTCTAACAGTGTTTCTAAAACAGAGAAATAAATGAAATACCTTCCATTTAAAAACAATTTTTTGCAGTATTTGAGTTGGAACCCAGGCACATAAGAATGTTAGTAAGTGCTCTATCATTGAAATCTACTCATATCTCTTATAATAAAGTTCTTAAATAATTATGCAAACTTTATTATGAATATGAAGATATTGCTAAATAGTGGCTAAGAGGCAGTATCCCATTGGAGAGCATGATCCATGAAGTCCAGTTTTAGTATATAGACATTATTTGGTCTACAGTGTGAAAACATAAGATGGCTAACATTGAACACTGAATGGTTAGGCACATTCTTAGCTTTTACATGTTTCCCAATTATTACTGGCAACAAATAACAAAAAATTTTATAATAAAGCAACCTTTATAATAAATAAAACAACTCTTTATCTTGAATTCCCATCTGACATGGTGCAGTCAAAAATAAAACATATACCCTGTGCCATTCATTCTAAACATAGAGGGAGAACAGATAAACAGAAAACTTCCAGAGTGACACAGAAACTAAGCAGGGATACAGGGTAGAGATGAACTTGGTACCTTCCTGGGCCCTACTCAACAAACGCCTCTGAGAGATCTTTAGGGTTATCATCTTGATCTTTAGTTCTCTCCTGTAGTCCAGCTATCAAAAGGCTTTTGTGCTGAGCTGAGGACCTTTAATTTTCTCTTAGGTTCTATGAAAACATGGGAAGTGACACCTTTATCTCTTAAGCAACTCTATGCAGGATGGAGAAGTCAGCCTGAATGGTACCAGAAGCTCGTACAATCATCTGGCAGATTATAAACAGAAGGTGGTAAACAGGAAAGAAGGTTCTGACTCCACTTACTTATTTACCATAGCTGTTCAATGGTGGCTATCTTTTAAACTTCTAAACTAACACTGTGCACCTACTCTGGAGAAGCTGTGTGAAAATTTAAAAGTGGCAATGCAGAGGTACCCAGCATCTACCACACAATACACAATCAACAAATGTTATTAATTTTTGTTCAGTCTCTATGTTGGCTATATAATAGCAAGAGGAGCCTAATAAAACAACAAAGAATAAAGCTCCACTGTGACCCACAAGCAAATTTTATTCTTGCCAGTGGGAAGGTTCACAGGGATGAAACTGGAGCTACAAGAGAAAAATAGCATTTTGGGAAACAGCGAATTTAGACTAGAATCTCAGACACCCCAAAGCAAAATCTCCCCACCAATTATTTTAGGGTGAGGGTATGGCCAGGAAGAAGAAGAGTTGGTGGCCAGAAAGATGAGGCAAGAGACTACTTGATTCTGGATTTGGCCCCTCCATTCTTCGGTAAGGCACAATCCTAAACTAAGAGAAGAGACAATCCTGGCCCTCAATAGCTCGGGAGTAGAGGGCCCCTTGCCACAGACTTTTGTCTGCAAACCCGGTTTCCGAGGTGCCTAAAAGTGTACAAATAGTAAGGCCAGGCCCGGCAAGGCAATTCATCCCACCCCTTAGCCGGACAAGCTGATTATGGCTCTCCATATCACCTCTCCTCGGGGGTTCTCAAAAGAATCCGCAAATCCTCAGCTTCACAGCCACGAATCCCCAGCACTGCCCATTCACACGCAGCGGGGTGGCTAGGGATTAATTGGAGGGGGAATGTTGTGAATTCCAGAGAGTTCTTTCTCTTTGCCTCACAGTCGGTGGCCGGGGATATTGCTACTTGAAAGCTTTGCTGTCAGTATCAATCATCATTGCACGGGCTGTCACATTCCATGGACTGAATTGGCCTCATTTGGTGACTCCATCAGAGGGGGGTGGGCATTCCTGAAGGGCTGATAAGACCAAATTCTGATTCTATAAAAAATACCCAGTTCAAATTCTTTTTCTGCATTCCTCATTCTGAAGACGACTGAGAAAAAACAGACCTAGAGGACAAAGTAGTGCCTGGGTCTAGGAGAATAGGTCTAGGAAGATAGAAGCAGACAAAAGGTCCCAAGCCTTCTCCCTGCTTTGATTAAAAGTCGACTTTCTCTGGTGTCTCCTTCATTTCAGCCTGCCAGAGTGAGACCAAAGAACCTCCACACAAAGCAAGCCCAAACTTTGTATCGTCTTGGAATAGAAATGATTTAACAAAATAGATTTTATTTTAAGTGATGCAAAAAAAAATCAGATACCTTTATTAACAAGAATTCCACTTGTTAACTGTCTCTTATTCACTGTAAGGTGTCAGATGCAATTGCATCTCACAGTAGGGAAGGAAGAGGAGGGGCTCCTCCTTATTGCTCTCAAGTCTGAAGACTCCCTATATAGACAGTTGGCTAATTTTGAAAAGGGAAGACTTCGGACTTCTCCTCCCTTACATTGGCTGTGAACTCCAACATTCCTTATGTACCTTTTTAACTTTTTTGTGAATTTTTTTTTTCGGAAATGCCTGAAACTCCCACCAAGCGGAAGACCCAGAAACACATCCTATAGTATCTACATGTTAGCCTCTGCTCACATTAGGAGGAACTGCTTCCTAACTGCCCTGAACTCTCATAAAGAGTTGTCTGAGAGCAGCTCTCTGAGAGACCCTCAGTCAGGGTGCTGGTTCTGTTTTAGTCATCTGTAAAACTGATCATAATGCAAGCATTTTGCCTATTCCCAAGTCCATGCAGGGTTAATGAAAAATTGACCAAAAAGGGCCTGCAATCTGTAAGGCACTCAAAATAAGATGGTATGATTGTTAATTCCTTTCATTTGCAAGTGGTATGGGGGTGAGTTAGTGATCCTAAGTAAAGTCTTCCTCTGCAAAAACCTGTCCCAGAAGCCGGGCGATGGTGGCGCACGCCTTTAATCCCAGCACTCGGGAGGCAGAGGCAGGCGGATCTCTGTGAGTTCGAGACCA
>NC_022022.1:41471240-41477455 GCF_000317375.1 Microtus ochrogaster | reverse complement strand
CCTGGTCTACAGAGCTAGTTCCAGGACAGGCCTCAAAGCCACAGAGAAACCCTGTCTCGAAAAACCAATAAATAAATAAATAAATAAATAAACAAACAAACAAATAAATAAACAAACCTGTCCCAGAGAGTTCTCGTAAAGCATGCTTAGGGAGACACATAAAGAGAAGCTATGATACATACCCCATCCCTAAAAGTAGGACCATTGCTTTTAAACAACAACATTTCAAATTACAGAAAGCCAGAAGTAAACACTATTAATTGGGCAGTATTCGTAGCCACAAGTCTGTTTTCTGTGATTTCTTTTGTTGTTTGTTTACTCATTTTGTTCCCTCTTAGGAACCTTGAATGCTAGCTATCCAATCATAAGAAGATTTTTTTCAGCACTTGGAAATTAAAAGAAGGACATAATTCCTTACAGCATTTCATTATAATTAAGTTTCCCTAATGTTGTTCCTTTGCGGAACTACAGCTCCCAGCGTTCCCCTGGACTACGGATGCCAGCGCATGCAAGCGCAGGACACATTTCCCAGAAGCCTTTGCATTCCCCGTTAAAAGGCGAGGGTCCCTCCGACCCCTTCCCCCTTTTTCCTGCCTCTCCTGTTGTGTCTGCACACCTGAACCTGCCCGCTGTTACCCCTCCCCCATTAAAAGTGCACCACCTGGGACCTCCGCGTGTCTGTGTCTCCTTTCCCATGTAACGTCTTTACCCTTTAACCCCGCAGACAAGAAAGCCAGCCAGAAATTAGGAACACCTACTAATGTGTCTACCTTGCTTAGTGTCTCTTAAAACTGACAACTGAAAGTCACAACCTTAGTGCTGCAAGAATTATAAAGAAAACAAGGTCAACATCCCTATCACCATTGCATCTGGCTAATCAAACCCCCACCAGCCTTTATCTCCCAGCCAAACTTGTTCACCTGCCTCTGAGAAGTACTTTTCTTTTCTCTTTTCTCTCTTAATTTCTTTCTTCCCAGCTACTGTCAGCTGACTCATCTGTTCTCAGTGGGAATCTTAGTGCGAGAGTTCATATATATATTTGCTTTTAAGGATTTAATTCTTCCCACTTGGATCTAGCCAGTTTCCACAACAAGCACACCTCACTAGAAGTGTTCCTGGGCTCTCAAAGGCAAACACACTTGGGTTTGCATCATAGACACCAAAGGACGGAATTTTTAAGCTATTTTAGCCCATGGCAGCAAAAGTTTCTGATTTGTTACTTTGCTTCTCTTTATTGCAACCAGGGGCTTGTTAGATTCCCCAAAAGAAAGTAATGGTATCCAACCTTTATTAAAGAATAATCCAAAACCGAGCGGTGGTGGTGCACGCCTTTAATCCCAGCACTCGGGAGGCAGAGGCAGGCGGATCTCTGTGAGTTCGAGACCAGCCTGGTCTACAAGAGCTAGTTCCAGGACAGGCTCCAAAACCACAGAGAAACCCTGTCTCAAAAAACCAAAAAAAAAAAAAAAAAAAAAAAAAAAAAAAAAAAAAAAAAAAAAAAAAAGAAGAAGAAGAAGAAGAAAATCCAAGTGGCAGATACAGTACACACATACACACAAACACCCTACAGCCAAGTTTCGACTGAAAGATCCTTTGCTCCAACTGCTCTGTAGTTCAATCAAAGTAACTCTAGTTAACAAAAATAACTTGGCATGAGGGCTGGAAGATGACTCAATGGTTAAGAATAAGGTAGCTTACAGATACCTGCAGGTTCCTGAGAAAAGTTCTGCTGCTTTATCAAAAACTCTGTTCTGGTAAAAAAAAAAAAAAAAAAAAAAAAAAAAAAAAAAAAACTAGCAGTCCCAGAGCCTATTTTAACCCTATCCATTTTCAAGCATATTTTACAGGTCACTCCTGCTGTCTGGGCCAATACCAATTTACAGAGTGTAATTATTCAGCCACCCATAAGGCTGCACTTCCAGGTTCATGTGGGTAGACCCTTGGTCACGCCCTGTGTGACCCACGTGTGCGCATGCGTGGTTACCTCCATGTGCAACTCGACTAAAGCCCTTGTGCGCATGCGTGAGTCACCTGTCATCTGCATCATCAGTGTCTGACATACTCACACAAACCCCCTGTGCACATGTGCAAGGCGTGGGAGGCCCGTTGTCAGCGTTTGACATAGTCACGTCTTTTCCCTTGTGCACATGTGCTAGGCGGCCTTTAAAAACTGGACTCCCCATCTTTGCTGAGTTTCCTCAGGCCTGCGAGCACTTTTCTTCTCTAATAAACTCCTAAGTGGGTTTGTTCGCGTCTCGTGTCTTCTTCTCACTCATGTTGGACATTTCCCAGAGGGCCTTCCAGACAACACCAACACCCACACTAGCTCCTGAAACTTCATTCACCATTGGTATCACCTCTCCTGGCTCAAATGGACACCTACCAACTAAATCTGGTTTTAAAGGGTATATTGCTCTTGTGTCTCACTTGTTTACCCATTCCTCTCCTGTACAACCAGGGCAGTTCTCTGTCTCATTCTTTCTGGTAGTTAATGACCCTTCCCATGGCTAGACCCATTCATAGGGCTGGTAATAATAATAATTTTTTTTTCTCCTAACCCCCTGCCTTCTCAACTTCCTCAAGAAACAGCCTGAGGTCTCCAGGATGACAGTAAACTGGATGTCTCTCCAACCATACCTCTTGCTGAACATGAGTCCACCAACTCCCAGCTCTCCCCTCTCCCATGTCGCCCCATTGCCTACAGAAAGTAGCCAGATTTGAGCTGGCACCCCTTTATCCAAAAAGAGTCTGGAATGTTTGTTTGGAAGCATTACCTCAGCTCCCTAACACCTCCTTATACAAAGAATCTGGCTTCCACTTTGGAATTGTGGGAAGAAAACTCCATTTCAAGCCGCCTCCCCTGGAAGTTACCTCAGTCCAAACTCCACCTCCAAAAAAGCCCACCAAACACTGACCCGTCCCCAGGGAAGGTCAAGACCACTCCCATTGGCTCTTTAAACTGCCCTCCAGAGAAGAAACACTTGGTCTCTCAATTCTCCACGGTTGTTCTGGTTCTCCTTTCCCGCACTGTGTGTTTTCCTGGGGGCCACTCAGGAGCGCTGGCATTCATTAAACCTGGGTTTCTTTTAATTTGGTCTGATTTGATCCAATTTGGTTTATTGCATCAGCAGAGGGGCTTATTGTGACACAGAAAATACTTAAAAAAGATAATAAACAAGTTCAAAATATCCGAACTTGTCTGACGCCATTAAAACCATCAAATCTAGGGCTGGAGAGATGGCTCAGTGGTTAAGAGCACTGCCTGCTCTTCCAGAGGTTCTGAGTTCAATTCCCAGCAACCACATTGTGGCTCACAGCCATCTGTAATGAGGTCTGGTGCCCTCTTCTGGCCTGCAGACATACACACAGACAGAATATTGTATACATAATAAATAAATAAATATTTTAAAAAAAAAAACATCAAATCTAACCAAAGGTGGTGACACACACCTTTAATCCCAGCACCTGGGAGGCAGAAGCAGGTGAATTTCTATAAGTTTGAGGCTAAACTGGTCTACAAAGCAAGTTTCAGAACAGCCAGGGCTACAAAGATAAATCCTATTGGGAAAAACATAAAACAACAACAACAAAAATTAGATCTATAATGCACCAGATAAAATATGAATTCGGTGAAGTCAAAAGCAATTCATTGGAGAACTCACTATAATTTGAAAAGTTAGAAATAACTCAGCCATAAAAATTATTCATAATGAATACTTGGCTTTTTCTGAACATCTAGGATGATTATAAATGGAATAAGAAAATAAAGAGAAATGTAATAGCAGAGTTTACCTTTGTGTATGAACAGGAGAGAACTGAACTTCAGCAGCTGAGCCTGCAATATTCTGAAACACGCTTGCCTGGCCCTTGATTGGAAAAAAAAAAAAAACATGGAAAATTTTATTTCACAGAGAGATTTTATAAGAAATTATTTTATCTTCCAAAATTATTTTAAGAGTGTGTTTTATTTGTTTTATAACTACAATGAGCTGGCTCCTAAAACTTAATTCTTTATGCTGTCAAGAAACTGATGAAAACTTTGAGACACAAGTCATGATTTTTAACTATATTATATACCTAGTTAAACCAGCAATGTAAGCAGTGTATCTTGGAAACTTTACCAGCAAACATCAGTAACTATGTAATCATAAACTGGTTATGACTACCAGCTGAAATCATGATCACAAAATTATAACTGTAAATTAACATATTTCATGTAGATAAAGTCAAAAAGTGTTCATATCTGCCCTGAATGTCCCAAGCTCATTTTGATTCTGGAAGCTCAATTTAACAAAGAGAATTAACATTTCTTTTTATTTTAAGTGGTTTCTATGGATACCTCCTATCAAGAATTTCATTCATTCTATCCAATTTAAGTTCCTCATTTCAATGTAAATACATTTCAATTCCTCTCAAGTCTGTGTACACACAACACACACACACACGTAAAAGTTCATCTTCTAACAATAACCAGCGAAAACCATATATACACATAAAATTCTAGATTAATATAAAGTTTTACAAAGAAAGAAAAACTTCTGCAATGCAGACATTTATAATCTCTAAATTGAAAATCTCTTTATTTAAATAATTCTTATCCAAATTCTGATCTTTAATCCTAGTCATATTTTCAAGTTTCAAAATTTTGTCTTCTTTTGGGCTTTTGAGGGATTTTTTTCACACCTTTTTAAAATTTTATTTTGTTACATTGCAACTTTTCTTAATTAGTAAAGTATGAATTAAAATGTTTTGGTTTCTACTATATTTAAAAGTCAACATTAGGGATATAGCACACCAGTAGAATCCTTACCTTGCCTGCATAAGAAGCTTAGTTTGATTCTCCAGTAGCAACAAATAATAATAATATAAAAAGCAATAATAAAATTTTATTAATTATTGTTAAGTTTCTACTTAACGAAGAAAAATTGAAAAAACAAAAGTTTTAAAGAACATAATATCAAATAATTGATATAATGCTGCTAGGGTTTTCTAAGCTAATAAAAACTTTTATTTTTCTAAACATGCTCTCCAAATACAAATCTACTATATATAGAAAAAAATCATCTCCAACTATAAAATTTTATTTTGTTATCTACTTAAAAACTGAAGTCCTCAGACCCCTGCTGCTTTTAACCTCACCTCTGAGCAAATTCACTTTACAGGAAAATAGGCCTACTGAGTTCTCAGAGTTTTCCTTGCTGACCTCTGACCTTTGCACTCAACATTCCCTCTCCCCTGGAAATGCTTCCTTTGGGCCCTGGTTTCTATTCTCTGAATCCTATTCAAGGCTTGTTCACAATGCTACTTCCTTAGAAATCCTTCCTTCATCCTCAAGCAGTGGTCACTGTGGTCTGAACAATCAAATCAATCCTGTGATTCTTTATAACACACTTGAAGATTTAGGTGCGAGGTTTATCTTGTATTTCAAAATGAAAACTTCTTTATATTGTTTATTTCATTTTGTTTAAATAAGTAATATGCACATACAATATCAAAGGATTTTTAAGGAGAGGATATTCCTCCCTCTCTTTCAGATGTCCCTAGAGATATTTTCCTGAAAGGCCGTGTGTTTAGTGCCATTCTGCACTGGTAAGGATGACATTGGAGAGGCCAAGCTTTGCCCAGGTTGTTAGAAAGGGTCTATGTAGGAAATAAAGTGCTGCCCACACCCCTCTAGCCAACTGTTAATATTTGCTCTGGTACCCTTGTGTCAAAACAAATAATGAAAAAGCTGGCATACTTTGGCAATGGAAATTCAAAGACAAGGAAAATTATTTTTGTGTACAGTTGTGTAGAAGTATGACAGGACATAAATGAATGTGCTCTAAGGGAATATACTAGGAGAACTTACCAAAGTGGACTGGCAGCCTTGAATGTAAGGCAACACAGAGTTCAGTCTCCCAGGAAAAGAGAGGGAGGTCATACAACCCATCTTACTAGTGTTTATGGCACATGCCTGAAAAAGGACAAGAAGGAGAAAGATATTTCCTTTCCCTTGCTGTTTTCTCATCTACCAGGTTAATGTTTTAGATAACCAGAAGTCCTTAACCGTTAGATACATTCAACAAAACTTTCTTCAAATTGCTACAAATTTAGCCTAGAAAACAACCGTCACTGTTGCAGATTCTACTATATGTTTTCTTCCTTCCTTCCTTCCTTCCTTCCTTCCTTCCTTCCTTCCTTCCTTCCTTCCTTCCTTCCTTCCTTCCTTCCTT
>NC_022022.1:41440616-41471140 GCF_000317375.1 Microtus ochrogaster | reverse complement strand
CTTCCTTCCTTCCTTCCTTCCTTCCTTCCTTCCTTCCTTCCTTCCTTCCTTCCTTCCTTCCTTCCTTTCTTGCTTTCTTTTTTCTTCTTATTTTGTTTATTTGAGACAGGATCTCTCTATGTAGTAGTCCTTGTTGTACTGGACATCATTAAACACACTAGGCTGACCTTGAACTCACAGAGATCTGCCTGCCTCTGCCTCCAGAGTGATGGGATTAAAGGCCTGTATCACCACACCTGGCCCTAGATTCTACTGTGCGTTTCCCTCTTAACAATTCAATTCTAGGGCTAAAGAGATGGCTCTTCTGATAAATGCACATGTAGTCAAATCCACATATGAACATTGTATCTCAAATGATAGGAACGAATTGATTCCTGCAAGTTGTTTCTGTCATGCTCAAGTTGTATGCTTGGGTGCACACACACAATCAGTAAATGAATAAATGTAATTTTAAAATTCTATTCTACTATAAATTATATTTTTTTCACTTTACACTATTATAAAAAAGATTCAATTGCAATTTCATGTTACTAGTTAAGAGATATGTAAAACACATTTTCAAGAATCAGTCCATCTCTCTAAATGTAAATATCTGCAAGTTATCAGTGAATTGATGTTATTGTTTTCATATAAAATAGATGGAAAATGCCTTTTCATAAATCATGAAAATGTAATTAATAATCACATTTATAATTACTTTTGAAGCAAAGATTTTTCAAACTTTTACTATACTGGGTTGTTTGCAGTTTACTAAATCTAAGAAAGAATGTCATGGTGCAATAATTATTTTTTCAAATTAAAATTTAATACACTGAGCAAAAATGGAAAGTGTATAGTTTTAATACCCTTAGGACTCACTGGGTGCCAGCTTTAAAACATGTCAAAATCCCAGTGTCTTATAGTTCTATACAGAACTCTTCTTTACTGCCTTGCACACCAGGAGTCCCCTTTGATGTGCTTCTGGCCTAATTTTTCAAGACAGAAATATCAACCTGTTTTTCTCAGAAAATATGTCATTTCACTTTGAATACTAAAATTTTTCAGACCAAGACCTCATTTCCTAAGATGAGATCTCAGAGACTTATTCTAATACCCAGGTACCTGTGTGTGTTTGAAAGTGATCCATATTATAGACCATACTTCATACTCTAAGACTTTTATTTCAAATGGCCCATGCATCATGAAATGTTATATTAAAGTCAGGAATTTAGGAAGACAAAAAGGCATTTTCCATGCCTGTAAACTAGGTACATGACTATTTGCAATGTCAGAGACATTTAATACTTAATGCTGTTTAATGCCTTTAGAAAATATTTAAACCTTTAGCTTTTTAAAACACAAAAAACGAGTTGATCATTATTTTCCATTTTTATACTGATTATTATCCAAACTCCTTTAGGCCTAAGGCTCAGGGAAGAACAAGCAAGGTGGTGGTCGTGGCCAAGAGAAGGGGCAATATGCTGAGTATGGTGGTCCATGCCTACATTCCTGGCACCATGGTGATGGAGGCAGGGAGAATTCAAAGTCAGCCTCCACTACAAACAGAGCATGTGAGTTCAAAATTTGCCTGTATATTAACCTTCATCAGGCGATGAAAGGAGACAGACAGAGACCCACATTGGAGCACCAGACAGAAATCTCAAGGTCCAAATCAGGAGCAGAAGGAGAGGGAGCACGAGCAAGGAACTCAGGACTGCGAGGGGTGCACCCACACACGGAGACAATGGGGATGTTCTACTGGAACTCACCCAAGGCCAGCTGGCCTGGGTCTGAAAAAGCCTGGGATAAAACCGGACTTTCTGAACATAGTGGACAATGAGGACTACTGAGAACTCAAGAACAATGGCAATGGGTTTTTGATCCTACTACACGTACTGGCTTTGTGGGAGCCTAGGCAGTTTGGATGCTCACCTTACTAGACCTGGATGGAGGTGGGGGTTCCTTGGATTTCCCATAGGTCAGGGAACCCTGATTGCTCTTAGAGCAGATAAGGGAGGGGGACTTTTTCGGGGGAGGGGGAGGGAAATGGGAGGCGGTGGCGGAGAGGAGGCAGAAATCCTTAATAAATAAATAAATTTAAACAAAAAAAACAAAAAAAAAAAGAAAGGAGCAATAGTTAATGTTTTGTTTTTTAAAATTTCTATTGCATGGGAGGGATTTAAAATACTCCATTGCAGTATACTTTCTGTGTTACGGGCCTTTGAGAATATATTTCCCCCACTTCAGACTTTATTTTTTGATTTAGCTTTTGTTTCTTGAAAGAAGGTTTTGAGCTCACAATCATAGCAATCCTTCTGTTTTAGCCTCTTTGAATACTAGGATAATAGGTATGAGCCACCATGCCTGGCTTTGAACTTCCTTATCTGTAGCAAAACAATGTCAAAACAAAATTGAATTGTCCTAAGAAACTTGACTTGATGACAGAAAGAAATCAATTCCACACCCATGCAAACATCCGTCATCCACTGGTTCCTTTTTTCTTCCATTTGAAGGGTCAAGGCAAACATAAATATGAACAAAAGTTAACAGGAAAAAAGTATTACAGGCTCATTTAATCACGTTTAACACCATCATCAGGGAGGCTTCCTAAAGAAAGACCCAGAGACACAGCACAATGGCCACAAACCTATAATCCCAGCAATAGAGAGGAAGAGTCTCAGAGAATTGGGAGTTCAGGGTCGCCCTCAGCTCTGAAGCAAATTTGATGCCAGTTTGGGCTACCTAAAACACTGTGAAAAAAGAAAGAAAGAAAAAAAAGAAAGAAAGAAAGAAAGAAAGAAAGAAAGAAAGAAAGAAAGAGAGGAAGAAAGAAAGGAAAGGAAAGGATCCACGTAAAGCTACCCATTTTAATGCTCATTTTTGAGGCATAATGGACAACTATGGAGAAATGTGATTAGAAACAAGGCCTAATCTAGCTGCAATGGCAGAAAGGAGTCACACAGCTAGACCTGTGTACAAAGATGCTTGTTGGCCTCTGTGCTACATTCATTCATTCTTGGTTTGGGACAGGAGCCTCTGGAATGAATCTTCAAGGGGAATGGGAGAGAATAATCTTTCTAGGTTTAATGGCTTACTTTTGGTAAAAAGATTTTAGGTTCTATGATTTGCTGTGAGAAAGAGGAATTCATTCCCAAAACTCAATTCAGGGGAGTAAAGGAAAGGAAGTTTCCAAGAAAAGGTCAGTAATACCTCAGGGACCTTTACAGTCCTTTAGCTGAAAACACCTGCAGCATGCCAAACTATCGTAAACACTTCTAGAATCTTTTTCTTAATCTTCTGCTTCTAAAGACTCATATATCTTCCTCCCTCCCTTCCTTCCTTTCTTTCGCCCTCCCTCCCTCTCTTCCTTTTTTTTCTCTCTCCCTCTCTCTCTCTCTCTCTCTCTCTCTCTCTCTCTCTCCCCCTCTCTCCGTCTCTTTCTTTTTTGTTCATGTATCTTTAATTTGCAAGTGTTCATTGCACAGAGTCATTGTTCTGGTTCAAGGCCTCTGGTTTCTGCTGCGCTAGCATATGCTGAGTCCTCACCTGAGCTCCTCTTGGTTATCCTGCTGTTTCCCTGTGTTGTGGAAATCCTGCAGCTTTGAGTTTGCAGGACCAGTTTGTCTCTTCACATGCTCCAGCAAATCACAGATGGGGTGGATAGTGGGGTGAGAAAACCCGTAAAGCTGGTTCTGGGCCTGGGTAGTTGCATGAATGGTCAGCCCACCAGCTCTCCCTTGTCCTCACCACCAGTATGAACTCTTCTGCCTTGCCTTGACAAGTTTCCCCTAGTAGGGGCCAGTGCTCCTGCTTTCCTGTCCCCAGGGAAGAATCTCCCACACCTATACCTTCAGGGCCAGCTCTACTGTGTTGCCCAGGTGTAGCAGAAAGGGCCACTCTTTGGAGTGTTGGAGCTGATGTGGAGCAGGACTACCTCTCCCCATTTTAGGAACTCAGGGTCAGCTCACCCACCTGCCTCAGGTATTGATGGGAGCAGGCATTTCTTCCCTGCCCATGCTGCCACATGACACATGAGTAATAGGGATAGTTCTATGCTCACAACTTCAGGGCTGGCTCACCTCCACCAACAGGACTGGCTCTTTTGTGCTTCCCAGGTGAGGTGTAGGGCCTGCTCCCCTGAGTGGGCAGCGGCAGCTCCCCCTCCCTTCTGATCTCAGGACCACCTTTCCTACCTGGCTCAGATGTTGATAGGCTTGGGGGAGGATATCATTTATCTTTCTTAAAAGTAGTTAATTTTTCCCATAAATGCCATATCTGTCTATTAAGATGGTATATAATAGTTTCAAATTCTACCTAACCACAGTATTTCCTCTTGGTAATGATGGAAATTGTAAACTGAAGTACTAGCAGAGTAACTAGAAAATGCAACGAATCCGTAAATGTTTGATGAATAAGACTGATGCTCCATCTAAGTTTTGGGAGTGGGTTCCAGTGGAAGATCATGGCAACACCAATGCAGCATTAATGTCAACAAATACTACTTAGTGATCATTGCCTAAACATTTTAAATGTTTACTTTTGCTTCTTAAAGAAGAAACAGAGACAGAGATAGGTACAGAAAGGTTGGAGGAGAGGAAAAGGAAGAGAGAGAGGGAGGGAGAGAGAGAGAGAGAGAGATATCTTTTTTCTTTTAGGTTTCTGTAGAAACTGCACATAGTGACATGTCTTTCAAACTTATGGCTAGCCTCTAGGAGAAAATATGCTGTTACCAGCATTGCAATTAACTTGTAAACCATGTTATCTGTATAAAGTATCTCTTGACTGCACTGGATAGGCAGATAGCCAGACCTCCCTGAGGCTAGTGGAATCTAGTGAAATCTATCATTTATCACCCCCACTCTTTTGAGCCAATCCTTGTATCTAAGGAGGCCAAGAAAATTTTAAGAGCATTAAAAGAGCCTGCTTCGTAAAAGTAGATCTGAGATACAGGGAGGACAAATGGTGTGTGTATATATGTGATTTGTGTAATTAAACATTTTTAAGCTTAAAAATAAATAAGTAACAGGACCCGCTGCCCTCTGCCCTGAGGTCCATCAGGCGATGAAAGGAGACAGAGACAGAGACCCATATTGGAGCACCAGACAGAAATCTCAAGGTCCAAATCAGGAGCAGAAGGAGAAAGAGCACGAGCAAGGAACTCAGGACTGCGAGGGGTGCACCCACACACGGAGACAATGGGGATGTTCTACTGGAACTCACCAAGGCCAGCTGGCCTGGGTCTGAAAAAGCCTGGGATAAAACCGGACTCACTGAACATAGCAGACAATGAGGACTACTGAGAACTCAAGAACAATGGCAATGGGTTTTTGATCCTACTACACGTACTGGCTTTGTGGGAGCCTAGGCAGTTTGGATGCTCACCTTACTAGACCTGGATGGAGGTGGGGGTTCCTTGGACTTCCCATAGGTCAGGGAACCCTGATTGCTCTTAGAGCAGATAAGGGAGGGGGACTTGATTGGGGGAGGGAAATGGGAAGCGGTAGTGGGGAAGAGACAGAAATCTTAAATAAATAAATAAATAAATAAATAGATAAATAAGTAAATAATACTAACAGGTAAATAATGGATAAGTAAATAATAGAAATAATAGATAAGTAAATAATACTAACAGCTCATGTTTTGGAAATGTCATGTATCATCTATATTCTATTTACTTTTAATTATCTCTGTGTGTGTGTGTGTGTGTGTGTGTGTGTGTACATGCTATATGCCACTGCACAGGTGTGGAAGAGAGAAGACACATTTCAGTAGTCAATTCTCTCATTCCACTATAGGTACCAAGATCTGAACTCAGGTCATTAGACTTCTACAGCAAGTACTTTTACTACTGAGTCATCTGGACACGCTTTAAATTTTATTTGTTTTCCCTTCTTTTAATTGTCTATTGAAAGGTGTGGTATAAATTTCAGACCTTAAACTTGTGGATTAAATGGCACTAAAACTTTTCACAAAAGCAGCATAGCTTCTACAATCTTGAAAAATTTGGGCCAAGTCCTATGTCCCTCACCACAACTCTAAGTGCTGTATTATAGTACTCACGTTACTGATGGAAAAACATGAGAAATGAGATCATTTATTCTTGGTAACTGAGCTAAGCTTCAAACCAGGTAGCCTTGCTTTTAGTATCCACTGAAGTAACCATTATCACAATGAACCAGAATCATCCAAATTGATATTTTGGAGAATGGAGCTCTGAGATTTGCAAGCTCTGTCATTGGCTTTCCCACCAGGCTGCTAGATTTTTTTTTTACCCAGCTTGTTCCTATGTGCATTCAGTGAAGAACTTGAACTTGTGACTGTCCTGCCTCAGATTTGCAAGTTTCTAGTATTATAGGCTTATAACATGCTTATAACATCTTATACAGCCTAGCTGTACACTTTTTTTCTTTTTTGACCATCTCTCTAAGACATTCTAAAAATACTCATATACTACAGAAGAGTTTATGGACTATAAAGGACCACAAGTTATTGGATTGAATAAACTAAGACACATTTCAGCACCCATGCCCAAGAACCAAGTTTCACTTCTTTGGCACCAAGACCATCCCCCATAAATAGGAAACCATTGTCAAAGATATCTATAAGAACTTTTATATTGATATTACAAAATGTGCTATGAGACAGACTCTCCCATACTGCTGTACAAGCAATATAATAGAGAAAGAATTTCAATTATTTCCCTCAGCTTCCGAGGTTGTGTGCTTGAGCAGTGACTGTAGTGATCTTTGTGTAGAAGGGAAAATGAGTAATATCAAAGTGATTGCCCTCAGCTGGAGATTACTGTTACACTTATTAAGGAAAGTCAGTTTTCAATTATGTGTGCTAATGAGGTTCAGGAACAAGATAGGTTATTGAAATACATAAAGAATTCCCAAAACTCATTTGGAAAGTATTCAAGCTTCTTGAACTTGTGGAAATGAAAGAAGCAGACTGAAATAATTGCTCACCTATTGTTTCTAGTCTGAGAAAAAGTGGGATGAGCCATTACCTTGCTTGGTTGGTGTGCGTTTATTTCATTTGCTCTCTGGGTCAGGCACTCATGAGATGCTTTCTCTGAGGTATCCATTTGGTGCTCTGGCTCCATTTATGGTAGAACCAAACCTACCTTTCATTGGACCTGGAAATGGCAATCAGGGTTCAAAATCAGCTATTTCTAATTCCAAATAGAATCTATCACTATGATAGATTCCTCACTATCTTATGAAAAAATTGAAAAGAGGGCCTAGAGAGATGGTTCAAAAGTTTAGAGTGTTTGGTGCTTGCTAACAACCATCTGTAACTCCAGTTTCAGAGGATCCAATGCCTTCTTCAGGCTTCTTCAGGCACTGCACATTTATGCTGCACAGACTCACATATGGGCAAAACACCCATACATATGAATAAAAATAAATAATTATTTTTCAAGTTGGGAAAACTTAGAAAAATGTCTAGTCAGAGTATCTGTTTGTTAATCAAATTAAATATTTTTAATTTTTATTTTAAATTAGATAAATTTACTTTGTGTGCATAAGAAACCTTTCCTCCTTCCTCTTTTCTTTTCTCCCCTTCTACCTTCCTTCCCTCCTCTTCTTCCATCTCTTTCTTTATATTTTCATAGAATCATGCAACCCAGACTGGCTGGCTTGGATCTTGTTATATAAACCATGCAGGCACTGAACAGCCTCCATAGTGCTCAGATTACATCTGTGCTTCACCACAACTCATGACAGAAAATTTAAAATATTTTGTGTCTAACCAGTAAGTCAAAATTGTTATTGTTAGGACTACTTAAGGTAACATTTTAAGTCCCAGATTCTCAATTTTGTTATAGTTCTATCTCATAACACACTGTAAATTGAAATTTTGCCGTTCATGTAATGCACCTGCCTCCTTTGCATTATCTTAGGAGCACATAGTGTGCTGGAGGGTTGCTGCTATTTTCAGGACCTACGGCTGAGCTCACCAGAGTAATGTTTCTGCACTGCTCTGCTACCACCCAGACTTGCAATTGAAACAAATCAATGGAAAAGGTAAAAAATAAATAAATAAATAAATAAATAAATAAATAAATAAATAAATAAATAAATAAATAAATAAAACATGAAGGCATGGTTTCTACCTAATGCATATTACTTTAGTATCATATAGTAGTAATTCAAACCATCACAAATTGAGGACCATCTGTATGCTATGCCCAGATCTGCAAAGTCCCTCCAAAACCAACAAGGAGACCAAATCCCACAAAGAGCCTTTATTTATACAAGTTTGCAAACTCAGTCTCTCTGCATGTCCAACTTATTTGAATAATTGGAGAGCTCCCATCTCAGTTAGAGTTGGGTTTTTATAGTAGTAAAGGTGGGGGTGAGGGGTTTCTAAGGTTCAGGACCCCTGATTGGCTGACATTTGTCTAGGGGTGTCCTGGTGGATGTGCTGGCAGGTGATCCTATCTACAGTGATTGGAACGTTAGGCATTTCCTTTGGGTGGTCTGTTCTTGGGTGGTGTTTAGGTAATCTCAGTTTATGGTTCTTCCTGCTTCAGGGTAAACTACTGAGACTCAGGCCTCCATTAAACTTATCAATGGAGTCCTACACTGACAGGTGATAATGGTTGGAAGCAAAGTACTTCTTTGGAAAGTCTGTCTGTTCTTATTCTAATACAAAGCTGTTTTCATTATGGTATTTATAGAATAAAGCTTGATGTCAGGGATGGTGATGCCTCCAGAAATTCCATTATTGTACAGAATTATTTTGGCTATCCTGAGTTTTTGTTTTTCTATATGAAGTTGAATATTTTTCTTTCAGGGTCTGTGAAGAATTGTGTTGGGATTTTGATGGGGATTGCATTGAATCTATAAATTGCTTTCAGAAGGATTTCTATTTTTATTATGTTGATCCTACCTATCCAAGTGCATGGGAGATCTTTCCATTTTTTTGGTATCTTCTTGAATTTCTTTCTTCAAAGACTTAAAGTTTTTGTCGAACAGGTCTTTCCCTTCTTTGGTTAGTGTTACCTCAAGATATTTTATATTATTTGTGGCTATTGTGAAGGGTGATGTTTCTCTGATTTTTTTCTCAGCTTCTTTATCATTTGTATATAGGAGGGCTACTAATTTTTTTAGTTGATCTTGTATTCTGTCACATTACTGAAGGTATTTATCAGCTGTAGGAGTTCCCTATTAGAACTTTTGGGGTCACTTGTGTATACTATCATGTCATCTGCAAATAATGAAAGTTTGGCTTCTTTCTTTCCAATTTGTATCTTCTTGATCTCCTACTGTTGTCTTATTGCTGTAGCCAGAACTTCAAGAACTATGTTGAAGAGACATGGAGAGAGTGGAAAGCCTTGTCTTGTTCCTGATTTTATTGGAATTTCTTTGAGATTTTCTCTATTTAATTTGATGTTGGCTGTCGGCTTGTTGTAAATTGCTTTTATTATGTTTAGATACATTCCTTGTATTCCTGTTCTCTCCAAGATCTTTATTATGAAGGGCTATTGGATTATGTCAAAATACTTTTTCAGCATCTAATGAGATGATTATATGGCTTTTTTCTTTCAGTTTATTTATATGGTGGATTACATTGATAAATTTTCATGTGTTGAACTATCTATCCCTGCATCTCTGGGATGAAGCAGACTTGATCATGGTGGATTTCTTTAATGCGTTCTTGGATTCGGTTTGCCAGTATTTTATTGAGTATTTTTGCATCAATGTTCGTGAGTGAGACTGGTGTGTAATTCTCTGTCTTGGTTTAGTCTGTGTAGTTTCAGTATCAGGGTAACTGTAGCATTATGAAACCATTTGGCCTGGGAGTTTTTGTTTTTTTTGTTTTTTGTTTTTGTTTTTGTTTTTGTTTTTGTTTTTGGTTGGGAGGCTTTTCATGACTGCTTCTATTTCTTTGCAAGTTACAGGTCTATTTAAATTGTTCTCCTGGTGTAGATTTAATTTTGGTATATGGTATCTATCCAGAAAATTGTGCATTTCTTTTATGTTTTCCAATTTTGTGGAGTACAGGTTTTTGTAGTATGACCTGATGATTCTCTGGATTTCCTTTGTGTCTCTTTTCATGTTCACCTTTTCATTTCTAATTTTTAATTCAGATTTTATATCCTTATCATTTGATTAGTTCATATAATAGTTTGCTTATCTTGTTGATTTTCTCAAAGTACCAGCTCTTTGCTTCATTGATTCTTTATATTGTTTTCATTGTTTCTATTTTATTGAATTCAGCCCTCAGTTTATTTTTTCCTGTCTTCTACTCCTTTTGGGTGAGTCTGCTTTTTTGTTCTCGGGCTTTCAAGTGTGTAGTTAAGTCATTAGTGTGAGCTTTTGTCACTTTCTTTATGTAGGCACTTGGTGCTATTAACTTTCCTCTTAGCAAGACTTTCATAGTGTCCCATAGGTTTAGGTACATTGTGCCTTCATCTTTGTTGAATTCTAGGAAGTCTTTAATTTCTTCCTTTGATTCTTCCTTAACACAGAGGTGGTTCAATTTAGTACTGTTCAATTTCCATGAGTTTGTAGGCTTTCTGCAATTACTGTTGTTGCTAATTTCTAACTTTAAACCATTGTGGTCTGATAAGATACAGGGTGTTATACTTTTTTTTTTTTTGTATCTGTTTTTTTTTTTTTTTTTTTTTTTTTTTTAAGAAAATATGTGGTCAGTTTTAAAGAAGGTTCCATGAATTGCTGAGAAGGTATTTTCTTTTGTGTTTGGTGGAATGTTCTGTAGATGTCTGATAAGTCCATTTGTGTCATGACATCTGTTAGTTCTCTTATTTTAAGTTTCTGTTGGGTTGGGCTTATCCATTGGGGAAAGAGGGTGCTGAATTTTTCTATTAGTGTGTGGGGTTTGATGTGTTATTTAAGCTTTAGTAATGTTTCTTTTACATATATGGATGCTCTTGTATTTGGGACATAGATGTTCAGGACTGAGATTTCATCTTGATGGGTTGTTTCTGTGATGAGTATAATGTGTCCTTCTCCATCTCTTCTGTTTGATTTTAGTATGAAATCTATTTTGTTAGTTATTAGGGTAGCAACACCCGCTTTTTTCTTAGGTCCATTTGATTGGAAAATCTTTTCCCAACTCTTTATTTTGAGGTAATCTCTGTCTTTGAGGTTGAGGTGTGTTTCTTTTATATAGCAGAAGGATGGATATTGCTTTCATATCCAGTCTCTTGGCCTGGGTCTTGTTATAGGTGAATTGAGTCCATTTATATTAAGAGACATTAATGCCCAGTTACTTTGGGGTTTGCTGGTGTGATGTTATCTATAGCCTGTGTTTTCATGGGTGCAATTAATGTTTTTGGGTTGGAGTTTTCCTTATAGTACTTTGTGTAGGACTGGATGTGTAGATAGGTATTATTTAAATTTTTTTTCTTAATGGAATATCATGTTTTCTCCATCACTGGTGATTGAAAGCTTTGCTGGGTATAGTATTCTGGGCTTGCATTCATGAATGCTTAGTGTCTGCAGCACATCTGTCCAGGACCTTATGACTTTTATGGTTTCCATTGAGCAATCGGGTGTGATTCTGAGAGGTCTAACTTTATATGTTACTTGACCTTTTTCCTTTGCAGCTCTTAATATTCTTTCATTATTCTGTATGTTTTGTGTTTTGATTATCATATGGTGAGGGGACTTTATTTTTGATCCAGTCTATTTGGTGTTCTGTAACCTTCTTGTACCTCCATAGGAAAATTGTTCTTTAGGTTGGGAAAGTTTTCTTCTATGATCTTGTTCAATATATTTCTGTGCCTTTGAGCTGGAGTTCTCCATCTTCTATCCCTATTGTTCTTAGGTTTGGTCTTTGATAATGTCCCAGATTTCCTGGATGTTTTGTATTAAGAATTTGTTAGATTTAATGTTTTCTTTGACTGATGAATCTATTTCCTCTATAGTATCTTCAACACCTGAAATTCTCTCTTCTATCTCTTGTATTCTGATTGTTATGTTTGCCTCTGTAGTTCCCATTCATTTACTCAGATTTTCCATTTCCTGAATTCTCTTTGTTTATGTTTTCTTTATTGCCTCTATTTTAAGGCTTGAGCTGTCTGAACTCTTTCCTTTACATGATTTTTTTTTTTTATTTTAAAAGAGATTTATTGATTTCTTACAATTTTTCCAGTTCTTTTCTTCCATTTCTCTAAGGGATATTTTCCTTTCCTCTTTAAAGTTCTCCATCATCTTCCTTAAGTTACATTTAAAATAGTTTTCTTCTGTTTCTTCTGGGTTAGGATGATCAAGTCTTCCTGTTGTGTGACCACTGGTTTCTGGTGTTACCATGTTGCTTTGTAGGTTGTTGAATGAATTCTTGCATTGGCACCTACCCATATCTTCCTCCAATTATTTTTGCCAGTGTCTTTGCCTCTTGGAACAATCCTTGCAGTTGCTGTCTGTGTATTTGGGAAGTGTTCTTGGTCTGCTCTCTACTGTCACTGTCTGTGTCTCAGGGAGCCACTGAAGTCTCTATTGTCCCCCTATCTTGGTCCACTCTTTTGGTCTTCTCTCTGGTTTGCTCTATTAGTCCACTCTCTACACTTATATCCTATGCTTCAGAGTTTTTCTGAGGTTGTGGGGGATACAAGAATTTGGGGGCAGAGTGGGGCTTGTAGCTTACAGGATCTGATAAATGGCATGTGGGTCTTGGAGCAACCTACCCTCAGGAAGCTTGCCTGTTGGCTCACCAGAGAAGCTGAGGCAAGTGGGGGTGAGACTCAGGGTTTTGCCTCAGAGGGCTTTGGGAGGGCCCCTTTGAGTGGGTGATCACTCATCTCTTTGTCCTCACTGTTTTTGCTGTAGCCTGTGTTTCAGAGTTCTGAGATCGTGGAGGATAGGAGAGTTTGGGGGCAGAGTCAAATCTTCAGTTTTTGAAGAAAGAAATTGGGGAAGAGATCAGAAAATGGAAAGATCGTCCATGCTTAATGATTGGTAGGATTAACAAAGTAAAAATTGCAATCTTACCAATATGAATCTACAGATTCAATGCAATTCCAATGGAAATCCTAAGACAATTCTTCACAGACTATGAGAGAACAATATTCAACTTCATATGAAAAAATAAAACCAAAGAAAAAAAGTCCAAGATAACTAAAATAATTCTGTAGAAAAAAGGAAATTCTGGAGATATCTGTATCCCAGACATTAAGGTCTACTATAGAGAAATAGTAATAAAACAGTTAGTTAATGACATAGACACAGACACCTAGATCAATGGGATCAAGGTGAAGACCCTGAAATAAATCCACATACCTATGAATACCTGATTTTGTACAAAGAAAAGCCAAAAATATACAATGGAAAAAAGAAAACATCTTCAACAAATGGTGCTTATATAACTGAATGGCCACATGTAGGAGAATGCAAATAGATCCATATTTATTGTCATGCAAAAAACTCAAATCCAAATGTATTAAAGACCTCAACATAAATCCAGGTACACTGAAGCTGATAGAAGAGAATGTGGGATGTAGCCTTGAATGCCTTGGTGCAGGAAATTACTTCATGAATATAACACTAGTAGCAGAGACACTGAAATCAACAATTAATAAAAGGGACCTCCTGAAACTGAAAGCTTTTGTAAGGCAAAGGACATGGTCAATAAGACAAAAACAACAGCCTACAGAATGGAAAAATATCTTCACCAACCCCACTTCTGACAGAGGACTGATCTTCAAAATATATAAGGAACTCAATTTAAAAATGGGGTACAGATTTAAACAGAATTCTCAAAAAAAATCTGAAGTGGCTGAGATACACTTAAAGAATTGTTCAACATCCTTGGCTAGCAGGGAAATACCACTCAAAAGGACTGAGATACTATCTTGCATGACCAACACTGCTAATGACAGCCTATGCTGGAAAGGATGTGGTGTAAGGGGAACACTCCTCCACTGCTGCTGGGATTGCAAATTTGTACAGCTACTTTCAAAATCAGTATGGTGGTTTCTCAGAAAACTCGAAATCATTCTACCTCGAGACCAAGCTATACCACTCGTGGGCATATACCCAAAGGATGCACAATCTTACCACAAGGATACTTACTTAACTGTTTCCATAGCATTATTATTCATAATAGGTGGAAGATGCAAACAACCTAGACGTCCCTCACCAAAATATGGGTAAAGAAAATGTCATATATCTACACAATGAAGTATTACTCAGCAGAGAGAAAAGAAATAACATAATGAAATTTGAAGGCAAATGGATGAAATGAGAAAAATATCATTCTCAATAAGGTAACACAGAACTAGAAACACAAATACAGTTTGTACTCACTCACAAGTGGCTATTAGATGTAAAGCAAAGGATAACCACACTATAGTCCTCATTCCCAGAGAAACTATGTAACAAAAAGCACCCTAAGAGGATTGCCTGGATCTCCCAAGGAAGAGGAAATAGATGAGATGTTTTGATTAAATTTTGGGCATGGGGCGTGTAGATGGGAGGGATTGGGGATGGGAACATGTGGAATCAGGATAGTCTAGTTTGTGGTGAGATGGAAGGGAAAAATTATGAAAGAGATTTTTTTTTTTTTTTTTGGTTTTTCGAGACAGGGTTTCTCTGTAGCTTTGGTGCCTGTCCTGGAACTAGCTCTTGTAGACCAGGCTGGCCTCGAACTCCCAGAGATCCGCCTGCCTCTGCCTCCCGAGTGCTGGGATTAAAGGCGTGCGCCACCACCGCCCGGCTTGAAAGAGATATTTTGATAGAGGGTGCTATTATGGGGTAGAGAGAAACCTGGTGCCAGGGAAACTCCTAGGAATCCACAAGGATGACCCCCAACTAAGATTCCTGGCAGTACTGGAGAGGGTGCCTCAGCTGGCCTTTCCTGTAATCAATTTGGTAACTACCCTAAATGTCATCATGGAGCCTTTATCTAGTCACTAATGGAAGATGCAGAGATCCACATCTAAGCACTGGGTAAAGCAGCTGAATAGAGGAAGGGGATTATATGACCAAGGGGGATCAAGATCATGATGGGGAATCCCTCAAAGACACTAGCCTGAGCTTGTGGGAGCTCACAGACTCTGCACTGACAGCAACTGGATTTACCCTACTCCTTGGCCTCCTGAGACATTAGCTTCATGGTGGAGGTACTGGCAGGAGCCACATTTTTTACAACTCTGAATTTTCTAAGTCCATGCCACCACCAAGAAGTATGTCACTGGCTTATCATAACTCCATTTAAGTGTTTGTTGCATGATTTTTGCTGCTAATTCTTAGTCAGGAGGTCTCACTTAAAGCAGCTGTGCCTCTGCTTGATGCCAAAAAACAGAGCCTATCTGATACAATGCTGCTACCAAAAAGCCATGCTTGACTCTATTCTTTTTTCTGTCTAAAATCCTTTTTTTTCTTAAACTTTCTCAGGCTTTATGTGGAAATTCTTGCCAAATGTTCAGGCACCATTTGTAAATGGGAGTTTCTCTCCACAAATGAAAAGTCACTGCAAAAATTCAAACAGAAGACCCCAGCCTTCTTGAATGTGCAGAAGGTGTGGCAAAAGCCAACATTTTGACTAATGAATTCAGATCAACATGGAACAGGTAAGGTAACTCTTTGCCATCAGAAAATGCTTTAGAGGCCCTCTCACAGGTCCCCATGTCAAATTTGGTTCAACTCTATCAACAGGCAAACTACTCAAAAATGCAATTAAAAGACTTAATGTCTGTTGTAAAAAAATAAAAACATGCTTCTCTGGAGGACAGAACAGCATTAGAAGAACAACATTTTCAAGAGAAACCATAAATCAAAAATTTTGGCATACTTTTATAAATGATCAAGACCAAAGTTAAAAATATGAATGAATGGCATTGAAATTGAAAGTTTTCTAGATACAGGGAAGTTGTAGCAATAATTGCAATAGAATCTTGGTATCTGAATTGACCTCTTAAGGAGGTAAATGTTCAGCTTCTAGGGATTGGAACTTTATCTAAGGTAAAACAAAGCACCCAATGGGTCAAATGTATAAGATTATGAAAACAGAGCGGAAAGTTAAAGCCACATGTGGCTAACATGAGGCTAACAAAGCAATGAGTTTATGGGGACCTGATTTGTTAAAGAAATGCAACACTCAGTTTAACATCTCCCCAATCTCAGAAACAAACTATTAACTAATGTATGTTTCTGAGAAAAATATTAAAAGGTATTATAAAGAATAGTCACTGACTGCTCAGGTTGTATATAAACAGGACACAACAGCTGGTAATCTTTTGAAGGTACCAGCAGCCCTACCTTTAAAATGGTTAACTGACAAACCTGTGTTGGTGAAACAATTGCTTTAACATCAGAAAAATTACAGGAGCAGCTAAATGCTTAACATACTGAAGAATCAACTAGTCCTTGCAATTCATAAGTATTTGTCATTAAAACGAAATCGAGAAAATAGAGAATGTTAACAGATTTGAGAGTCATAAATAAAGTAATTCAGATGATAGGCTCTTTACAGCCTGGAATTCCCCTGATTTCTCTAGTATCTAAAGAATGGCTTAGGGCTGGAGAGATGGCTCAGAGGTTAAGAGCATTGCCTGCTCTTCCAAAGGTCCTGAGTTCAATTCCCAGCAACCACATGGTGGCTCACAACCATCTGTAATGAGACAGACACACAGACAGAATATTGTATACATAATAAATAAATATTTAAAAAAAGAATGGCTTATATAAAGTTTGATTTAAAAAGTACTTTTACAAGAGGATAGAGAAAATTTACATTCACAGTACCTATTCATAATAATTCCAGGCTAGTTAAAATATATCAATTGAAAATTCTTCCAAAAGGGATGTTAAACAACCCTACTTTGTATCAATATTTTGTATAACAGCCATTGGAGATAATTTGTATGTAGTTTCCTCTATCTAATATTTATCATTATATGGACACTATCTTACTAACGGATTCAAATACAGATATCTTAGAAAAAGGTTGAAGAAGTGAAGAAAGTATTGCCTTGCTGGGGGGGGGGTATAAATTGCTTCTTAAGCTGGGCAGTGATGGCACACACCTTTAATCCCAGCACTCTGGAGGCAGAGGCAGGCAGACCTCTCTGTGAGTTCGAGGTCAGCATGGTCTACAAGAGCTAGTTTCAGGACAGGCTTCAAAGCTACAAAAAAACCCTGTCTCAAAAAACAGAACAAAACAAACAAACAAACAAAAAAACCCAATTTGCTTCTGAAAACACAAAGAGGAGATTCTGTTTTTTGCATATATAGGATATGTTTACAAAAAGTTCAACCTCAAAAAGTACAAATCAGTAGACAGTTATAAAAAGCTCTTAATGATTTTCAAAATTTGCTGGGAGATATTAACTGGCTATTGGATTATAATCCAAATTGGATTAACAACTAGTGAACTAAGTAATTTACTTCAAATTTTATGAAGTGATCAGGACTTAAATAGTCCAAGAAAATTATCACTGAAGTTGAGAGAGAATTTACTCAGATGGAAAAGAAGTAACAGGATGCACATGTGGATCATTTGAATTCAGAGATTGATTGTATCCTGGTCATTCTACCTTCTACTCATTCTCCTGCAAGAATTTTTATGTAGACCTATGTAGAAAGATTTCTGAATTGATTCTGTAATTTATAAACGAGACTTTTCAAAGAACTGAATGGATTCAACAGAGATTGTAATATCTTTTACTAATGCTAAAATTCCCTCATTTGTGACAGAAAATGAACATCGGCAAAGAGCTTACAGTAATTTTTTGGGGAGAGATTAGCAACAAATATCCCAAAAGCACATGACTTCAGTTTGTAAAGAAAACTAATTGGATCCTTCCTAGAATTGGGGAACATCAATTTCTGGAGGCCCTAAATTCTATCCTGATGCAAATAAATCAAGAAAGGCAGATAAGTCAGGAAGTTTAAGTAAAGTGCTCCAAAGTCCTTAAAATTCTGTTAAAAAGTCAGAATTATATGCTATTTTCTGAGTATTATTAGATTTTTCCAGGCCTCTTAGTTACCGACTCTGCATATTCAGAAGTAGACATTTTATATATTGAAATTTCTGAACTTATTCTAGATAATTCAGAATTATCTTTATTATTTATTCAGTTACAAGAAATAGTCAGAAATAGAAACCATCTTTGTATATAACACATATCAGATCTCCTATGGGTTTACCAAGCCTTCTATCACAGGGTAGTGATGAAATTAATCTGCTCTCATCAGGAAATGTGCTAGAAGCCTCATAATTACATAAGAAACACTCTGTTAATAGCAAGGATTTGAAGAAAGATTTTTTTTTATCACTTGGCAACAAGCCAAGGAAATTATAAGGAAGTGTCATACTTGTTTTTTGTATAACCAAACTCCACAACCTGCAGGAAGTAAACCAAAGGGTACTTAAAGAAATAATATCTGGCAAATAGATGTGTTTCATTTTTCAGAGTTCGAAAAATTAAAATATGTATGCAATACCATAGATACATACTCAGGATTTCAATGGGCAATTATAAAGTTCAGAGAAGACTGATCAGATATTATCTGCCAAAAATGAAACACCCCATGATTAGGGTTTCATCAGGGTTTTGTTTTTGTTTTTCCAGAGAGTGAAGGCCTCCAACTTAGGAATCTGAAGATGACTGGACATATGAAACATCTGAAGAAAAAGAACAAATCATTCAGAGAAAATGTACCAGGAGAAAGAGTAAAGTGACCTAGTGACATGGCACATTTCCAATAGGATAAAATTTCTTAAAATTTTCCCAAATGGCTGATTTTGCTGTACCCTACAGACATATAAGCAAATGGTCTTTTCTAGTCCCAGTTCAACTAAAGGTAAAGCTGATTTTGTAGTTGAAGTATCGCTCTGTCCTTCTCTAAACCCAAGAATGCTTGTTTAGAGAAGATCCAAAATCTGTCAGAAGAGCCACTTGGTATGGGACAAAAGAAAAAACAAAATTAAGGGACTATTATATCACCACTAATCTCATAATCCTTTGGTTTTATTTTAACTCTTTAAAACTTTCCTTAAGGTATAAATATTATCTCAAAATTTATAAAATTAATATATTCATATATTAATTTTAGAGTAAAAAATGCTAAAATTATTTCTAGAGACATTGCTTATTCAGTTCATTGAATTTTTTCTTTCCTTCTTACTCTGTGTCTGGCTGTGTTGCTAAGTGCTGCCCCTGGGAGTCTTCCTCCTTCTCGTCCTCCTCTGTCTCCTTTGCTTGTTTTCTCCTTCTATCTATTCTCTCTGCCTTCCAGACCTGCCTATCCTTTCTCTGTCTAGCTATAGGATATTCAGCCCTTTATTAGACCAATCAGGAGTTTTAGATAGGCAAAGTAACACAGTTTCACAAAGTTAAACAAACGCAACATGAAAGAATGCAGCATATCTTTGCATCGTTAAATATATATCTCACAGCATAAACAAATGTAACACATCTTAAAATAATATTCCACAACACTTCATAACTGTAATTTTACTACTGTTTTGAATTATAATGTAAATATCTGATATTCAAGACATCTGATATACAACCGCTTTGGGGGTTACAACCCACAAGTTGAAAGCCACTGTTCTAAGGCTATCTCTGACTGACTTGTTTGCCTTCTCCCCATGTGATCTTCTGACTTACCTACTGACTAACCTGATTTTTTTGTGGTATCCTAGGGTCTTGATTTCCAAGGATTCTGTTGGATTGGATTATTATTTATTTAACCAAGCTCATCCAATTTAGTCACCTCTTTTTTCTTTTAAATTGTGAATGCTACTCTTTTAAAAAGAAAATTTGTACTCACTTGGGAGGCAGAGGCAGGCGGATCTCTGTGAGTTCGAGGCCAGCCTGGTCTACAAGAGCTAGTTCCAGGACAGGAACCAAAAGCTACGGAGAAACCCTGTCTCAAAAAATCAAAAAAAAATTTTAAATATGTATATGTGTGTACAGCTGAGTGTGGGTTGATATACATGCATACAGTGCCATGGAAGTCAGAAGAGGGCACCAGATGCCCTGCAGCTGGGCAGCTGGAGTTACAGGCAGTTGTGGGCTTCTGGATGTGGGTGCTAGCAACCAAACTTGTATCTCTGGAAGATCATCAAATCTGGGCCAATTCTTTCAACTCCCTGTGAATGATATTTGTTAGTCCCTTCAGTTTGCAACTGAAACTCTGGGAATTCATAATTAATGCCTGAGCTTCTTGTAGAAATCACACGTTTCTACCCTTATGCTCCCCGTTATTCTGTATATTAGAACCTTTATAAGTGAATATCATCCAGATTCACATGAACTTTCCTTAAAGAAATAGAGAGTTGTAGAAGAAGTGACCCGATCCATCATCTGGTCTCCATGCACACACACAAGCATATGCACCACAACACACACACACACACACACACACACACACCACCACCACCACCACCACCACCACCACCACCAGCAAAATAATTTTTTAAAAGTCTCATCAATATAAGAAATAAAATAATTTATTAGGCCAACATTAAAATGTCAGTTTGTAATAAACTGATCTAAAGATTAATTATATTATTAGACAAAAGTCCATCTAGAGAGTATTGTTACAACATCTCTGGATGTTGAAATTTCCATTTAAGATGTGTGAATGTAGAAAAATAAAGTTTTAAATTAAAAGCATAGGAGAATATCTTCATAAAATTGAGGTAATTTTAAAATGAAGTAGTCGGGCTGGAGAGATGGCTCAGTGGTTAAGAGCACTGGCTGCTCTTCCAGAGGTTCTGAGTTCAATTCCCAGCAACCACATGGTGGCTCACAGCCATCTGTAATGAGATCTGGCGCCCTCTTCTGGCCTGCAGGCATACATGGAGGCAGAATGGTGTATACATACATAATAAATAAATAAAATCTTTAAAATGAAGTAGTCATATAAAGAATAAAAAGTACAATTGATAAATCAAGTTTAATAGATATGATAGCACACACCTATAATTCGAAATACTTGTGAGGTTGGCACAAGAATATTGAAAGCTTGGATCGGTCTGAACTACATAGTGAGTTTAAGGCCGCTTTGGATCTTAAGCAAGACTGTACCTCAAAGTAAAAACATTAAACACTAAGAATGCTGCTCAGTGATAACATTAGCCTAGTATATACAAGACTAGGTTCTATCTTTAGTAACACACACACACACACACACACACACACACACACACTCACTCACACGTTTCAGCTTATGAAAAAAAAAAACTACTAAGAGATAAGATAAGCTATAATCCTGAAAATAGGTTTGCTTTCAAAGTATATGAAGAAATTCTACAAATACATAAGAAGAGGCAACCATTTTAAATATTCAAAAATTATGTATTTCTTTAAATCATGCATAAGTGACCAAAAGTCATCAGAGTTAAGCAAATTAAAATTGCTAAGGCTATGCTCCTATGTCCCAACAAGAATCGCTCAAATTTGAGACTAGCAATTTTGCATAATGGTGAATGTGGAGAATAACTGGAGCTCACGCTGCTCATGTGAGTAGATGTTGGCATACCCACTTTGAGGTATTGTTGGGCAGTATACAGTAATATCAAAACACCTACATTTTTATTTTATGTGTTTAATGGGATGATTATGTGTCTACCAAAAGATGAATACAAGAAGGCTTATAATAGTTTTAATAATAATAGCCCAAATGAAGCAACTCAAATATTACATGAATTGTAACATAGTTATATATTATAAGTTATATGCAATAGCATGGAGGATTACATGATATTTTATTGAACAGGAAGACTAGTTAATAAAGAATATAGATATGTTATAAAAATAAAACAACTAATAGGACTGAAAGAATGGCTCATTTGTTATGTACACTGAATTTTGTCCTCCAGAGTTCTTATAAAACCCCAATATACACAGTTGTGCAAGTGTCTGTGACTCTATCATCTATAGAAAGATGGGAGGCAGAAGTTTGAAGACCAGCCAATCTTGATTAAATAGTGATTAAGTAATAATAAGGTGGAAATTGAGGATTCATACTTGAAGGCTGTGCTCTGATGTACACACATTCTGTGTTAGATGGGTGCCCCCCATGAACAAGCACACATACAAAGTAAATATATAATAAACAAATAAAGTAAGAAAATGTATTAAGGTGATAAATATGAAAAGTGAATTTTTGTATAATTTTAAGCTTATAGAAGAGTAGTTAACAGAGAAATGGAGTGGAAGAACCTTAAGAGATGGCTAACTCTCATCTCTGTTTTTGTTAATGTTTGAATTGTGAGCCTACATTCATATGTAAAACCATCAACTCTTAATATCTCAGACTGTAAGCTTGCTTGAACATAAGATTATTAAGAGTATGATTAATAAAGGCCTTTTTGTACTTGGGACTTATCCAACATGAGGATGTCATATGACAGGTGCAACCAGAGCATGAGGAACCCAAGGTGCCAATATTACTAGTCCTTTGATCTTGAACTTCCAACTTCAGAGTTGAAAGTAAAACCTTTGTTGTTTAACTCACACAGTCTATTGTATTTACTATGACATTTTCACAAATTAATACAATATCAAGTGCAAAATTTCATCAATGTATTAGCTATGGTGTATATACTTCGGTTAAACAGTAACTTTAAAATTAAAGCAAATTCTTGTTTCCTCTTGGCAAGCAGCCCAGCTTTTTGCCAACACATCCATTCTACTCTTACAAAGTTTTCTGCATGATCAACACTATTTCTGATTGTCTTTTCTACACAAGCCTCTTCAACAATAACACTCTGCTTTCAGAATTTTTCAGATGTTTTCAAAGAGAAACAGAAGAATGGGGTATTAAGGATTATTAGAAATTGTGTGATTTTGTTATTTTTAACACTGAAGTAAGTTGCACACCAGACTCTCACTTCTGGATCAACCAGTAACCTTTCAGCAACTCTGATGTTTGTTTTTCCTTCCTTGTGTGACTGTTTTCTCTTATGGACAATAGTGATAATTATAATTGGAAAGACCTCCAACGTTGTGAATATTACTGAGATAGTATCTTAAAATTGTATGAAAATGGTTCTACAAAAATAAAGGGAAGGTGTTATTATCACCAGTCTAGTAATAAACATGATTTAAAATGATAGCTTTCAGAGATGTATAATCTTAATGACATTTTTTCCTCCACCTCTGTGTTCCTGTCTCATATGGCTATAGGACTTCAGCTCAATTTGCCAGTATTACACATGTACCAGCTCTTCAGCTAGACCACAATTTGTAATGGTTTCTATTCTCTGATTTTAACTTTATCCATCTATATAATTTTCTCTATTTGAAAAGTAACTATCATATTTCATAACACTTAGAATTACCTTTTCTTCTCTGAAGATTTAGTGGCACTTTTTCTCTTCCTCTAATGCAAAATAAGTTATTCTCCACTTATTCCTGACCCCAAATTCTCCAAACCCTATGTGATAACACAATAACATCTATTACTGCTACTATAGCAGTCCATTAGGTAATGTCACCCTGCCAAGGCTCTGATCTAAGCCCTTAATGTATATTAAAACTTGAAATCCCAGCAGCAATTATACAAATCTGCTACGATGAAGAGAGATGAGATGTAAATGGTGTAAATGAATTCTCATAGGGAGTAAATTCTAAGTGTATGGTAGAAACAGTACAATGCACAAACTGGTTATTGTGATTTAATGTAGCCCCAGTTTATATGTAGATACTTGATCTCCAATTTCTCATTAATACTATTTAGGCATAGGGATTTGGGGGAGTAGTTAGAATTAGGAAGGGTCAGTCAGAAGATAGGTCTTATCTGCCCCACTATGGGATACCCTCAACCTTGTTAGCAAGAAAACTTGATGCCAAGCAGAGAAGTTACCATGCTCCACCAAGTAAGCTTCTATTCGGTTAACTATTATTTATATAAATTCATAAATTTGTCATAATAACAGAAAAATGCTACAACACTGATGTTTGCTGAAATAAGATAGTTGAATGAATATAAATGCCTTAACTTTCACACCTGAAGGAAACTAAGACTTTGTGTTAAATGATCTGAGAAAGCTAAAATTCCAAGGAATTCTCAAATGTTTCTTAAAAGACTATCTTTTTATGTGTGTGGTGCTAGGCATGGAACCCAGGACCTCACACATAAGAGCCAAATATAAGTGCTCTATCACTGAGCTGCTTGCCCAGCTTCAATTTTTATGTTGAGAGGGTTTCACTAAAACACAAACATTGCTTTAGAACTTTATTATCTAGCCTCAGCCTCCCAATGTTTTATGCTAAGTCTAATAATGAATAATATTTGGAAATAAGTGTTTATTTTCATGTTTTTCTTGACTATTAGTTTGAATTTTGATTTTGTTTTCTTTCTGCAAATCTTAAATACAAAAATAACCAAGGAGAAAAACCTTGCCTAATTTATAGAAGTTACTATAAAAATTAAATAGGCATTTAATACATAGATACCTATATGCAAATATATGTTCACACATATCAGTGCTTGAAACATAGAAGACCTTAAGTTACTGTAATTGGAGTAAAAATCAGAATATAGTAACTGTTACATGCCTGAAATTTGTTACTTTATGAATTGAGTTGAAAATTTAGCTTGAATTTTATCAGTTTCATGATCTTGAATAAATTATTGACACTTCTGACAAGGCTTTTCTTGTGGTTAGAGAATGGCATTAAATAAAAAAATTGTATTTATCTCTAGGGTTATGGTTACACTTGAAACATTTAGTCCTCATCACAACTATCTGAGATTCACAGTATTATGGTATTTTAGTTCTAAGGGATGTATGCTTGGGCACTGTACCTCACTTTACACAAGTGCTGTCACATAGTATGTACAAGTATTTGTTGTTATTACGATAATTATTTATGGTTTCTGACATGCTAGGTATTTGTTTATGACACCGATAAGAAAGTTCAGATGTTTGTGAGTTTTTCATGTTGGGTATCTAGATAACCAGACTTTGAATTAAGTAATATAATAGGCTGAACATTACAAGATAGTAGCTTGGTGATACCTTCACAGGAATAATTGATTTGCTCCAAAAGCTAAGTTACAAGAAGTAGGACTAAGGTAGAATGTGAATTATGCATAATTAATATAAGTATTTGGAGAATCTGGGTGCAAAGGTTATTATATAATAGATATCACTACTCTGAAATTTTGCTGGTGTGGCTTTTATAAGGCAGCCTTGATTCATAAGCAATGGGAAGATACTACCAAGTTATATTCAGAAAGCAAGGAAGACGGATTCAGAGTTTTATAATGATGTATGCACTGGACAGTATATTTTAGGAAACCAGACACTGGAGACCCCATAGAGAATGTCTTCTACAGTCCAAGTTAGAGAAGTGATGAGAGTCAGCCTTGAAGAGAAGTAAGGCTAACTCTTCATGAATGAGGTGGTAGAATCTGGTTGAGATAACTGATAGGATGTATGGCTCATAGTCAAAGGATGACTTTGAGTTATGTAGTGTGAGTCATTGGAGTGCTAGGAAGAATTCCTTTGGTGTCACATGTGGTTTCTCTAGGCAGAAACATCAAGCCTGGCTGTGCAGGCTTAAAGTTTAGGTAAGAGGTCAAGTTCAAAGATATTGATTGCTCGCACACTTTGAAAAGCAAAGAAGTGAAGGAGAAACTGTTCAGAATAGCTAGTGAGTAGAAGAGCTGGAGCCAGTTTAAGAAAAGAGATACTAGATCAGTAAGAGAAAATAAGATAGAGCAAAGTTGCTGAAGCTGAGAAAGGGAGCAATATTATAAGATGTCAAGTAGGAACATCAACACAGAGTTCACTGGTGGCATCTGTCAGAGAGTTATGGGAACACTAGGTCTTGGATTCATAATGTTAAAATGATTGGGAATGATAGCAGAAGTGAGGTTCCAAAGCCAGCAAAGGGAACTTCCCAGAAGTTGTATTCTAAGGGAACCTCAGTGAAGGCAATGGATAGGAAAATGAAGGACTCAAGGGAAAAAATAATTTTCACTTTGGGAAAACTTGAAAGATTAAGGGAAGGTATGAAACAAAAATGAGTGAAAAAGAAAATTCTAGAAGGTGATAGAAGGTAATATTGGTGATAGTAAACCTCTGTTTTCTATGCTAGATATGTGACATCTTATAAACATACAATAGAAGATGAACAAAATGAGAAAAAGTATCATCAAAGCATTTTGATTTCAATTGTGAGGTTATAAATCAGAAATAGTGAATCTTCTACCTCATTAATATTATTTAAAGTGGATATTTATAAGATCTGGAGAGATGGCTCAGCAAATAAAGGCACTTGCTGTTAAAGCCAATGACCTCAGTTCTGTCCCCCAAACTAAATGGTAGAAAGAAAGAACTGATTTCCATATGTTGTCCTGTAACCTCCACACTCATGTTGTGGCATGTATGGACACCCCCCTACACACACACACACACACACACACACACACACACACACACAATAAATAAATTAAATAAATATTTGTGAAGTACCTAGAACTCTTAGGCAAAGATGAATTCATACCATGACAACAAAATAATTAAAAATATAAGTAGCAATTTATAGATTATACGAGTTAAAATTAATTTTATGAAGTATGTCTTCTGTGTAATATGTATTTTTCAAAGGTGAATTCAACACACTATGTAATTGTGCTTAACAATTACTTGTATGAGTCATTTAACTTGAAAATAGATTTTTCACCTTGGAAAAATCTCTTAGCAGAAAATACTACCAGCAAAGCAAGAATTGTCAGTACTTAAGGTTCATTGGAGGAAATTTGCTCTGGATGGGAGTCAAGTAACGAGAAAGAGACAAGAGTAAGACATATGGACAAAAGAAAGGCCTACAAACTCAAAAATGCTGATCATCGAAACAGTAAGTTTTTATGGACCTCAAAGGGAGAAGGAATAAGTATCTAGGGATGGCAGGACTTGAGTTCTACTTACTTTCATGGCCTTGCATGGTATTTTCTTTAAATTTTCTCTTTTGGTGGGTTCAAGATATAGCCGACATGAAGGAGAACAAAGCTAAGATGAAGTCACAGGGCCTTTCACATGAGGCCCTTGAGAGTGTCTGCTGAGTTTCCTCCTCTCAATGCTCTCAAATGATGCACTTGGTGAAAAACTGAATGTTATTTTGCATCTACTTGAGAATTTCAGGTATCTAGTTTTATATCAGTGTGTGCACCAAATGTCCTTTTTAGAATGTTAATTAAAAAAAATTTTTTTTTTGATGTGCTTTACAGTAATTCTGAGATACATGTCTACAATAACATTTGAACTGTGTCAGAGCCAGATTTTCCCTCACTAGGACATGAATTGTGGCTGTCTAAGGTATACTTCCTGCCATTGGCTGTCTGTGTGTCAAGGAGGGAGAACTTTCTGGGTTTCTGAGCAGCTAAGGATTGTACTATGTGCAGAGTGTTGTTGGTCAGGAGGACACATGTCTCTGTGTACTGCTGCCATCATAGGGAGGAAAGAGAGAGGATCTGTGAGATAACATAATACAGAGATTCTTGGGAGGCCAAATAGTCATAAGGATGTTGGGGAGCAGTTAGCTTGGATCCCATATCTACATGATAAAAGACAGTAAGGTCATTGCTCTCCCTGTACTCCAGCAACCCAACATAGGCAATCTGAAACTTTGAAGGCACCTCAGTTCTCTCCTACAGCCTCTTTCAAGCCTGGGAAACAAAAGGCTGGCTACTCCAAGCTGCTGGCTGCATCACACCAAGAGGCTTCTGGAAACCTATAAAGTTTTTTACCTGCCCTTCCAGGTTGCCTGGGTTCAAAGAGGTAATTTAATAAGAGAGACTATAATTAGGGGATTTATGGTTTGTTTTGTTTTGTTCTGCTCTCTGGGAACAGAAACTGCCTCCCTTATAATTGCAACATTTGTTGAATGCCTACTCTGTGTTTGGCACAATTACATTATTTTCTTTAATGTTCATCGTAACATATTTGGCATTACTAATATTTTTTAAAGAATTGAAAAAAGTTAAAATTTAAAAGGTAAGTCACATTCCTTGTTTATACAACCATAAGATATAAGCTAGGATTAAATAAGGCTAATGTCTGAAATGGATATGGAATGTGAATGGAAAAGTGAAATGGATATCGTGTGGTGGGAATGAGTTCTAACATGGCAGAAGCTTGGGGGTGCACATTAAACTATTTTGTATGAGGATAAGGTGTTTTGATTTGAAGAATTCCTTTGTAAGGTTAGTATGTGACATGGAAACACACACAGAAAGAGAGAGAGAGAGAGAGAGAGAGAGAGAGAGAGAGAGAGAGAGAGAGAGAGAAACAGCAAATGTTTTTAACTGCTTAGCCACCTCTCCAGTCCTTTTTCTTGTCTCTGAAATCATCTCTCTGATGACCCAAAATGAATATTTCTGTGGTGGTTGGAGGCAATTGAGTGTGTACATGTGTGGGAGTGTGGGGATATAGGGGGTGTAGACCACATACCTATGTGCAGAGGCCAGAGGAAGACATACATGTCAGTCTTAACTTCATTCTCTTGAGATAGGGTCTCTCACTGGACTTGGAGCTAGGCTGGTAGCTGGCAAACTCCAACAACCCTCTCATCTCTGCCTTCTGCAGTGCAAAAGTTACAGGCATGTACAGTCTTGTCTGCGTTTATAAATGCTAGGGTTCAAATTCAGGTCCTCTGTGTTTTCTCCCACCCACTGAGCCATCTCTCTGTCTCAGGGAACAATTTTTAGAATAGAGTGTTTCAATGTTAACTTTCACTACGTGGTTTTCATATTTTTTATTAAACATTTTTCTTTATTAGTACCATTGTCAAATGAAAATAATCCTTATTCATCCTTAAAATTATGCTTCAAAAATATTTGTAGGCTAGTTGTGGTGACACTTACTTGTAATAGTAGCATCAAGAAGTCCAGAAACAAGAAGGGTCAAGAGTATACAGCATACTAAGAGACTGACTTGTTAAAAAAAAAAAAGTATTCATAACATGATCAAATGTTACATCTGAAAAACAACTAATCACTGACCAGTCTTACTAGTTTCTTTCCTTTTTTAAAACAAGAGTTCATATATCTTAAGCTGCCCTCTAATTCAATATATGGCCTTGTTAGTAAAGCTTACCTTAGACTTCTGAGCCTTCTGATTATCTACCACTCAAATGCTGGAATTAACAGATGTTTGCCACTATACCCAGTTTACCCATTGCTGGGATTAAAACTAGGTTGCTGCCAGGTATGGTGGTACTCGCTTTTAATCCCAGCACTTGGGAGCAGAGGCAGATGGATCTCTGTGAGTTTGGGCCAGCCTGGTCTATAGTGTGAGTTCCAGGACAGCTAGGGCTGTTATACAGAAAAACCCTGTCTCAAAAAACCAAGAACCAAAACAAACAAACCAAAACCCACCAGGATTCTATACCTGCTCAGCAAACACTTTAGCAATTGAGCTACACCCCTATTTCCTAGTTTTATTTTTCTGACAAAGATTATCAATTCAATTAACGTTTTCTTAATATAATTAAAAATAGTAAGTATCTATACTGTGTAAGAATATACCAAAATGTTGGTATTATTTCTCTATGTCTCTCTCTATCTCTTTGGGTTTTTTTTTCTTTTTTTGAGACAGGGTTTCTCTGTGTTGCTTTGGAGCCTCTCCCGGAACTAACTCTTGTAGATCAGGCTGGTCTCGAACTCGCAGAGATCCGTCTGCCTCTGCCTCTGCCTCCCGAGGGCTGGGATTAAAGGAGTGCACCACCACTGCCTGGCTATTATTTTTCTTTATAGGTTAGAACATTGAGCCTTGGAGCTGATTACTAACTATAATGTACTAGTCAGGGATCTAGAGGCAGGGAACTTTTTTTCTACATATTCATGTTATCACATTGGGAAATGATGATCTGATAGTCACTATTAATATTTGCAAAGACAACAGAAATTGAAAATTTTAAAGCATCTTGTATAGATATTCCTATCACAAAACCCACTTTATGAGAAAAGTATACCCAAAGCTTTCTATTACATGCAAAGGAGCCTTCCTAGTCATGATCAACAAAGCACAAGGGAAGGTACCTATGGTGGTTGAATGAGAATGCCCCACTCTGAGAATGTCCCTATAGGCTTATATGTCCAAATACTTGGTCCTCAATTGGAGTGTCTCCCTCCCCCCTACTTTTATTAATTTTTGAAAAGAGTAGGAGGTGTGGCCTTGCTGGAGAAGGTTTGTCACTAGGTGTAGGATCTGAAGTTTCAAAAAGGCTTAGGTATTCCCAGTTTGCGTTCCTGCTGCCTCCTACTTGGGGATTAACTGTTCCTGGTGTCTTTGCTGTACAATCATGGACTCTAACTCAATGAACCTGTAAGCCTACGTAAACTCTTTGTTCAATAAATTGTCTTGATAATGACTTTATCACAGGAATAGAAAAGTAACTAAGACTCCATCTGATTTTATGCTGAGGTTTGATGAAGCAGGGACAGCCATATAGAAAAGTGATTTTAAAAAGGCCGTGAGCCAATAGGAATGGAGACCAGTTTTAACACTTTCATTGTCTAGCATCCAGCAGGACCCCTATGGAAAGAGGATCTCTCTCTCTCTCTCTCTCTCTCTCTCTCTCTCTCTCTCTCTCTCTCTCTCTC
>NC_022022.1:41403103-41440516 GCF_000317375.1 Microtus ochrogaster | reverse complement strand
TCTCTCTCTCTCTCTCTCTCTCACACACACACACACACACACACACACACACAAACATCATCATTTTTTTGGACAATCAATATCCAAATGTTGTATGCAACATTTATGATGGATGTTCATTTTATAATATTGTTTTCAACCTCTATTTTTGCTACTTTCAGCAAATCATATATATACATTGCTCTCTGGGTCAGTGACATTAAGTGGGAACATAATATAAGATTACAGGTACGCATTTACTTAGGTTGCAATTCTCAATTTAATTCTCCCTTTCTTCCTTTTTCTCTATCACACATATATGAAAATGTAAAGAAAAGAAAATGATCTACAGTTACTGGCCAGTCTCTGTTTAAGGTTTACCCAGACACTTCTGAGCACTGCTATCCATAGCAGTTCTGCTGTGTATTCCCTTCTGAGAGTTCCAGGTGTCAACTACAATGCAGGTTATCATTATACAGTGAATGACTAGTATCCTGTAGTTCCTTCAGAATACTCTTGCTCTAGTGCTCAGGAAGGAAACAGGGAAACACGTTAAGGCAGTAAGTGACTGTGGGACAAAGAATTGAAGGAAGAAACAATAAATAAAAAACACCTATAGTCTTGCAACTTTTAGGGTCTGCTGGAGGCTGAGGAGATGAAGTCTTACATAGATGCAACCTGGTACCTGTCTTTAAGAGTATTTTGTCTAATTGGAGACTAAGAATAACCCTGTGTATATAGTATATCTTACATGGTGCAGAGGAGGGCAGTACTTAAAATGGTTCCTCCACAGGAAGAGGACAAGAAGCAAGAAATCAATCAGGTGTACTGGTGGCTTTGTAAAACTCGTGTTGGGAAGGCAAGGAGGCACCTTTATAAAACTAAGGTGTGATGTGAGTTGTATTGGCTAAACAGGCAGTTTATGAAACTTAGAAAAACAAAGCCCTGGAGTCTAGGACAAACTGACCAAGAAATCTTTTAAATTCACTGTCCACCACTTTTCATTGGAAGTAGTTTATACATATAAACATATATCTCAAAGAGTTAGCATTCTCTTTTCTCCTTCTCTGCCTGTAACGGGGTTTGAATCTAGTGCATCATACCATATGCTAAACAAGAACTCTCCCACAGAACCACATCGCCAGATCACTTCTTACTTCTTATTTTGAGGCAGGGTCTCCCAAAGTTATCCAGGTTGGTCTTAAACTCCTAATTCTCCTGACTCACCCTCTTTACCTGTGACCACCCACCTGAAAATCTGACTGGTAGTGCTTACCTTGCGTCCTATCTAACCCAACTAAGATCCTTAAGGCTTTTGAGATGCAAACTGTGGGCTTGCTTAAACATTCCTTATGTGTTTATTTCACAAAAGTTTATTCAGGAACTCCTAGTGTGAGAATTTTGTTAGGCACTATGTGGGAGGTATACAAAGAGAATTGAATTTGGTCTCAGTCTCCCAGGACTTAGTAATGGAAACAAATGTTCATACATAAGACCTTACAATAGGTGAAAGTGTAACAGATGAATTGAAGGGAATCAACTCTTAGAAAAAATATAAAAGTGGTGTAAAAAACAAGCAAAGAATTTTTAAAAACAAATTGGGCTTTGAATTAACTTTAAATCATTATGGTAATAGTTAAGACCAAGATTGGATGTCCGGGGTGTAGTGAGGAAGAGAGGTCTGTTTGGCTGGACAGTCAGGTTCCTTGAAAAGCAGTTTAGTGGTAGATTTAGACAGGTAATAACCCAGGCTAGGGCCAGGCAGAAGGAACCTGAACAGAGATCTTATTTCCTTTCTTTATTATTCTTTACTTACACTTTATTAGATTACTTTTAAAAATTCACCTCTTTCCTAAACTTCTAGTGCTTGGTGGTGGAGTGGGTTCAATGTGTAAGTTAAGGGTTTGCAAAGCGGCCCATTAGTGACTTAAATCCCATACTTTGGGAACCAGAAAAGGAAACATGTGAGAGGCTGTTTATGCCGAGCCCATTTAACGACATCAGCCACCCCCTTCAAGATACCAGCTGTTGCCCGGGCAAGCTGCAGGCCAAACCTGAAAGCGGGTAGCCAGAGCTGGCGGGAGCTCAGATCCCTGAACTGGCGGGCCACGGTTGAGGAAGAGAGGGAGGGAGGGAGGGAGGAAACGCGAGAGGGAGGGAGGAAGAAAGAGAGGGAGGCGTGTCATGTGATCCGCTTCCCTGCTCCTTTAAGCGTCCACTGGCTGCCGAGCGGCCGCAGTCTCAGCTCTGGGCATCTGGGGAGCCCGAGCGGCTTCGCCCAGGGATTCCCGCGGGCGTCTGTGGTCTGGGTTCCATCTCCGGTGTGATATCGCACCCTTGAAGTTTTGCAGCACCAGGAAAAGAGGACAAGGAAGAAGGAGAGGGGAAGCGAAAGCATAACCTAAAACATTTATTTAAAGGAGAAAAGAAGGGGGGGGGTGCGCAAAAATGGCTGGGGCAATTATAGAAAACATGAGCACCAAGAAGCTCTGCATTGTTGGAGGGATTCTGCTGGTTTTTCAAATCGTTGCCTTTCTGGTGGGAGGCTTGATCGGTAAGTGTGAGAGCTGCAAACTTTCCCCTTTCCCTCTCTTCGGCCCTTCCCTCTTTTGCCTCTTGGGCTACTTGTTACAGTATCGCTGCCTTGCCTCTATGATCTAATTAGTCCGGCTATTGTGCTTAAGAAAGCAGAGCTCCATGGGGCTCCATGGGGCACAATCCAGTCTAGTGGCAAAGAGAAAAGGAGGGGAAAAGTTTTGGCCTAGTTTCAGTATCCACTTGAAAGGCAGGAGGGGGTGGGGGTGGATCTTAAGCATGGCGACGGATCGCGAGGAAGTGCTGGGTCGCAAAGTTGATTGCTCCCCCTGCTCTTTCCCCTCGCCGCCGCCCCCTCTTCCCTCCAGGTTCCCTCCCAATCAGCTCTGGGAGGGCAACGCAATCGACTTTATTAGGAATAACAGAATAGTCGGTAGCTGCGCCCTGTGTCAGCCGCGAGCTGTTACTGGCTCTGGCTTGTGTAAATGCATTCGGTTGTCTCGGCGAGGGACTAGGGCAGGATTTAGGGTTTCAACCCTCAGCCCTTGGTTTCCACGCCTCACCCCACCCACCTCTGGCGGGAGACTGGTGTGAGCTGAGGACTCGATCTGGGATGGAGTAGAGTGGTTTGGGAGAGAACTGATCCTCCCAGCACGAACTTGGAGAGGGCGTAGCAGAAAGCCGGTTTGAAAGGTGTTGCTTTTGCCTGTTGTCCCCTCGTCCATCTCCCCTCCCCCCACTGCTTTGAGCCCCAAGATACACTGAGTCGGAAACCTGGGGTCCTCCCCTGGCGCCAAGGAGGACGTTTCCTGCTCCCTCCTGGGCTGCCCTCAGGTGACAGCTCCCAAGCCCCAGCTACGGCGCCAGAGAGACTTTCCCGGTGCGCACTAGCCCGACCTCTTGAGCAAAAAAGGCTTCCAACGTAGCCGACCTTGTGCCTCGGAAAACTCAACTTCCTTCCACTGTCCGTCCCACCTCACATCCCTTCCTCCTCAAGATTCTGGACAACCTTGCACAAACTTCAGTGCCAACTTCGGAGCGGGCGCAGCTGGGAGGCTTGGCTTCCTTGGGGCTGACTGTTGCTCTTAGCTGGGTAGAAGAGCGCGGGCACGCTGGAAGGGGGGTCAGAGGGGGGGTTGTCTGTGCTCTTCCCGGGAGCCCTTGGGCCACGCAGGAGCTTTCCAGACCCGCCTAGAGTCATGGGCGCGGTGTTTTGCCTCTAGACTCGGGTGTGTTGGGTTCGCATTCCAGAGAGTCTGGTACTGCCAATCTTTGTAACACTGAGGCTAAGTGTTTTAAACAAAGGAGAGTGGGAGAAGCTTCAAGAAGGGAGTTCTTAGAGGAGATCCAGTATATGTTAAAACCAGAGTTTTCTAAGCCTCTGTCCTTCCGGTGGGCTAAACAGCTTTATCATTGCACACACACACACTCACACACACACACACACACACACACACACACAAACACACACGGCTAAACAGCTTTATCACTGTACACACACACACACTGCTAACAGTCTTATCACTGCACACACGTACACACACACAGTGCTAAACAGCAAACAGCTTTATCATTTGCACATACGCGGGTACGCGCGCGCGCGCGCACACACACACACACACACACACACACACACACACACACACACACACGCTTTGGCTTTTGTTTTGCTACGCCATGTAGGATCTCTTTTTCTCTGTATTGGATTTTCCAGGCTCTTAATATTTCTCTGCTGGGAGCTGTAGGCAGCAGCAGTCTAGGCGCGCTCACAGTGATTATACCGCGGTTACAATTACACCTCTTGTTTCCCTTGATGAGCAGTTGCAGTTAGATGCTATTGGATCTTGTGTGATTTCAGTGGCAGACCATAATAAAATTTCTTGCACCTTGTGCGTTCAGAATTAAATTGGCCTATTATCCTTGTCTGACCTTCCCCTTTGAGGTTTTTGCACATAGTAAGCCATTACAGTTTCCTGTCGCTGCAGGCCCACCCCCACTTCCCCACTTCACACCCCCTCCACCCTCGCAAAGCTGATGTGGGCCCACAGAGCTCTTGGTTCCTGCTGCAGGTTTCCCAGAGCTCTTCTGGAATTAGCATCTTTTCTGGAACCTCTGTTGTACAGAGGAGATTCAAGGTTCCTGTAAGTGTCTGCTGGACATTAGAATGACCAGAGTTAAAAAAGTTGTTTGTTCAGATCAGGGTTTCTCTGAAGTAAGCCCTCCCTTGGTTAGTGAAGCTTCAGCCCCCCCCCCTTCCCACCTAAATAGATTTTCCTAAATTATCAAACTACTTGGAAAAGAAACATCTCTCTCTAACATTTCTTGGATGAAGTTTTTTACATAACCTTAGTGTTTTACTTTCCTTTTCTCCCAACTGCAGTGACTGTCCTCAGTTATAGTCCTAAAACTGAACAGATTAGATTTACCCCACATTGACTATTGTTTTAGTTTTTACCTCTTCCACTTGGAGAGTAACAATTTTATTCTTAAATAAATTTAGGTAACCCAAGCTCTCTAGATGACCAAAATACAGGAAATGAATATTGACAAGAGATGCATGCTATGTTTTCCACTCAACTTCTCTATCTAATTGAAAGTAGATGAAACTGTTCAGAGTGGACCAGTAGAATCATGAAAGAACAGTTTACAGGTTAGGAAGACAAGGAAAAGATCAAAAATCTCTGCACTCAATGCCATTCCTACTTATGGGGCCAGGCACTCTGAGTATAAAGCAGTCTTCCTAAGTTAGCTGTTCCTTTTGAACTATAGCCATTGAGTTACTTTGGGATTCTTGTTTTCCCCCATGAAGAAAACATGGCATCTCAGGGAAGGAGAATCTTGTAGGAAAGCCCCTCATTGGACATACACGACACACACAAAACAAAAGTATGAATCCCCTAAGCAGCCATAGCAAATCATGAATTTCAAAGTGACCACGCAAGTCACTTAACTAATAGGCTTTTCTCCTTACTAGTAGATAAATGAGTTTGAGATCCTTTTCATCTCTAATTGTATAATTCTTTTAGTATTCAGAGTTTTATGTGACATTTGGGCTAATATTCAATTGTAGTCTCATAAAATCAAGGGGATTTTTTTTAAGTAGCTATAAAAACAAAAGAAGGAATTGGGCTTTGATTTAGTTTAAATCTATATCTTAAAGGCCTTTTTACTTAGCTTATTTACTTGTTTTCTGGTTGGCTTTGTGTGTTTTCCTTGTGACAGTGTCTATATATTGTTGAACTTTTGATGGAATTTTTTACAAACTGGCTCTCTAAGGAATATCTTACATGGTAGAAAATGGTAGATTTATAAATTCAGTGGTTTATGTTCTTGTTAAAGCTTTGAGATACTATAAAATTAAGCATCTGTTATTTTATACATTTAGAAAAATTACTAAGTGACTAGCTGTTTTTTAATTTTAATCCAAGAATCCTAAAAAGAAAATAAAATATTTTTTCTTTTCAATATTTTAATATTTCAAATAATGTATTTGAAAGGTATAGCTTAATTTTACCCTTCTGAAAATCAAGCCTAAAAAAATACTGAAATATTTTTCCTTTGGTTTTATATTTGATGAATTTAGTTCATGGAGAAACAGCTGTAGGGGTGATGGAAGGGTTGTAAAGACCATGTGTCACGAAACAAGAGCACAGCCCACTAAAAATCATGAACTTGAGCATCTGGCCCATCATGTGTAGTTTGTTCAGCTTCTGATTAATCTTTTCTGGAGATAATAACATTTGAAGAATCATGTCACTGTTTCACCTATTCTAAAATCAGGAAGAAAGCAGAGATACCTACTGAATAGAATGGCTAAATTGTTTTAAACAAATCCACAAATAAGAAAATTTCAAAATTAAATTGCAAGTAAAAATAACCAAATCACTTGTTATAATTTCTTTGGGAAGAAGCACTGTTTTTGTGAGTACCCCCATTAAATGCTGAAGACATACAATACAAATAGACATATACATGTAACACAGTTTTTCAAACAGGCCTGTCAAGGATGCAGAACTCTCTATCATGCCGTCATTAAGTGGAAATTGTTGTGGTTCTTGGTTGTTATTCATTTGAAAGTTGTAGGAATTTGAGAAATTGAATGAAATCATGGTTGATACAGGGTTACACAATTGTCAGTATATTAGATTTTAATTTCTCTGTATTGCATTTTATTGTGTTTTAATGTACTCATAATGTAATCCTGAAGAATGTAGGTATCTGGTGAGAATCTTTTGTTTGTTTTGCTTTTTTTTTCAAAGTATTTTGCACCCCAGGCTGGTTTTGAATTCATTGGCTGAGGATGATCCCTAACTTCTGATTCTCCTTCCTCCACGTCCCCAATTCTGGGATTGCAGTTATGGCTCCCCACACCAAGCTATGTCTTGTGAGAATCTTGGAAAAGTACTAATTGGTTTTTGACTGATACTGGTCATATTTTTCTATATTTGATCATGGTTTTTATTTTGCAAAATTACATACCTGATCAAACTATACTTTTTCATTCTTTTTGTTACCTCCTAGAGAAATCAAACTACTGTGATTTATGTAAATCTTATGTAATCTCATAAATTCACTTAGAGTAATCATTTTTTTATTATTAAAATAATATTTGATTTAGCAAGCTAAACCTCTTGATTATTACAATAAGACAATGCTTATGATAATGCTCTAATTGTTTTCTGGTTTGCTTAGTACCATCCAGCCTTGTTGTGCAATTTTTCTTTCCCTAGTAAAGTGAGAAATATTTCCTTGAGTAATTACAAATAGTTTTGTGGTGTTTACAAATCCTCCGCCTATAACCCTGCCTTATCTAGTAGACATTTTACTTTTATTTTTACATTTTTTACATTATTATTTTTCACACTGTTTCTTTATTTTTGCTTGTTTTTAAGACAGGATCTCACTATGTATACCTGTCTGGCATGAAGCTCTGTATGCAGACCAGGACACATAGATAGATCTGCCTAGCTCTTGCTTCCTAAGTGTTAAACCTAAAGGCATATGTTTTCATTTTTGGCCACCTTTATTGTTAAATATGTACTGACTGAGGAAAGATTCATACCTATCTCCCTCATAGAGTGGTTTTATAGAATGTCTTTAGCTCAAAACTTAGGTGTACCACTGACCTAATGTCCAAAGTGATTTATTGGGGCCCACGGTGTGCTCAGGACAGGGCTGTGTGCTGTCTGGGGATTGTTTAGAGAGGACTTAGAGCCTCAGTAAATTAGGGGAGTCACAGGGAGACCCACAGAAAGTTTCTTATGATGAGGTTTTTCAGAACCATTTATTTATTGATAATTTGAGAACATACAAAATTGGAAGCTATGCTGTTCAGCAAATTATTAGCTAATATTTCTTCCTGAAATAAGTGACAGAATAAAATATTCTGTTGAACATGCATTGAATGTACACCTTGTGCCAGATTTTGTATAATTTAATCCACAAAAATCATGTTAATGATATCACAATTAAAAAAATTTTGTGTGTGTATTTGTATTTGTGTGCCTATCTCATAGGACAACCAACTCAGAAGAGTTGGTTCTATCCTACCGTGTAGGCCCCAGGGATTAAACTCTTGTTGTCAGAATTAGTAGCAAACACCTTTACCTCCTGAACTTTTTCAATGGGTTATCATTGATATTTTTGTACTCACTTTATCATTATTATATAAGTAAATCAAGATGCAAACAGTTCTAACAAAATTTTTCAAGATTAACTGTCTCAGTCAAGCATGGAAGTAGATTCCAGTAACTCTGATATCACAAACCAGAGTTAAATGATCCTATCTAAATCATGACTTCTGGGTCTCAGTAGAAATGATTTTGATACAGAGAGGTATAATAAGGAGCAGGAAACTATAACTGATTTCTCATTGTTAGTTATTGAATGACATGGAAGAGAAGAATAATCTCTAGATGATAAAGGCATTCTAATTGTAGTGCCAAAGCAGTATCTTAACAAGAAAAAGGGAGGGTATCCTTTGAAAAAAAAATCAAACACTATTTTTACTTTCTTACAAGTTTCATCCAGCCACCATAATTGTACGAATCATCCAATTGTCTGAGCAGCCTGGTTCATTAATCAGGAAGAAATATTAGTTGTTTTTATTCTACCTAGCTCTGAGTTTGATATATTTATGTGGTTCTATAAGTTTGGACTTCTCAAAGGAAGATAAGAGAAAGAATCACTGGAGACTGGTGATGCTTTGGGAAGGTGTGGATGGCAGTAATGGGAACAGTTGAAACTTAAAAAAATTTTCCAGAGAGGGGGGAGGGCCTTGGACTTCCCACAGGGCAGGGTACCCTGCCCTCTCTTAGAAGGGGGTGGAGGGTGAGTGGGAGAGCCGGAGGGAAGTGGGAGGAGGGGAGGAAGTGGAAATTTTGATTGGTATTATTTACAAAGTAATAAAAAAATTATCAGGGAAAAAAAATCCTTCCAAAATGTCAACATACAAAAGCAGTAGTTCTTAGGAGTAGCCATGTAGACACCATGAAAGGTACATTTTATTCTTGGAGAAAATGCTAATATATATATTTTTTTAATACATGGAAAACATTGAAGCTCTTAGTTTTCATAGAAACTCCAACAGATTTACATAGTCATATTATATTCACTTGGTTAGATCTCCCCTCTGAGACTTGTTGATGGTAGCCTAAAGGGACAAGTAAGGCAGATACAGGTAGTTCCAAAGTATCTGATGGCAATGGGAGGACAGGACTTTAAGATCAAACAAACTGAAAAGATTATTAAATCATGAGAAAGAAGACACTTCATAATTCAGAATTAAAAATATGCTGAGACTCTTTTGCTTCTTTTCTATGGTTTTCCCAACTTCTTCAACACTCCTCCACATTCTTTTCCTAATACAGTTTTATAAAAGAACAAAAGTAAGAATCATGTGAATGTCTGACCAGGAGCAGGTACTTGCTTTTCTGTAATTGTTGCCTTTTGGGTGACCATGTAAAATAATTTAGATTGATTCAATGATCATTATAATCCACATTGACAGTACTGCTACTTTCTTGAATATTTAGTTCAGTCTCAGAACTATTTTTTTTTGTTTTTTTTTTAAATATTTATTTATTATTTATACAGTATTCTGTCTGCTTGTATGCCTGCAGGCCAGTAGAGGGCACCAGACCTCATTCCAGATGGTTGTGAGCCACCATGCGGTTGCTGGGAATTGAACTCAGGACCTTTGGAAGAGCAGGCAATGCTCTTAACCTCTGAGCCATCTCTCCAGCCCCCAGTCTCAGAACTATTTAAGATTTTTTTTTCTTAAACTTAATTGTTAGTGTTTATGTCTTTTAAAATTGACCTTTTGCTTTGTTTAGAAGTTAACAATTTCAGAAAACCAGAGGACTAAGAAAATTAAAGATTTTTTTTACAAATGTCTTTTAATTTTCCACCAGTATAATTGCTGTCTGGAATGACTTATTTTTCACCCCCCCCCCCCTTTTTTTTTTTTGACAGGGTTTTTCTGTGTAACAACTCTGGCTATTCTGGAAGTCACTTTGTAGACCAGACTGACCTTGAACTCACAGAGATCTACCTGCCTCTGCCTTCCTAGTGCTGGAACTAAAGTTGTACCACCATTACCTGGGTTTAGGCTGTTTTCTAATATAATTTTCCGCCATGAAAGTGTTCAATCAATAGTATATACCAAGAAGTACATTGCTGTATGTGCACATTAGAATTTGTATTTTTCTTTAAACGTAAGTATTTATTGATTCTATGAGAATTTCACATCATGTACTCCAGTCTTCCTCTCCTCCCACCCTCCCATAACCACCCCTCACACCTGCTGTATACCCCCCAAAAGAACTCTCTTCAAGTTAATGAAAAACAAAAACCAAACAAAACACATTGCTCCTCCATTTTTTTCCAGCACCTTTTCTTTCATTCTAGTGGTATCTATGTCACACAGTATACACCCTTTAGTCCAAACAGCCCCACCCCCATAATGTTCATTGTAATGAGTCAAAGTGTGGTTCAAGGCCTCTGGCATACCATCATCACTGGACCGTCACTGAAACTCCCTTCAGATATCCTGCTGTTGCCCTGAGTAATGGAGATCCTGTGGCTATAGTTCCACAGGACCAGTCTAAGGAACTCTTTTGAAGCTATCCTTTATTGAATCATAAGCCATGTTCTTAATGGGGGATGCTGCTTTTCTCCCCCTGTTCCTTCCATTTCTTTCTTTTTTTGTCTTTTTTGTTTTTCCATTTTCCTTCCATTTCTAAGAAACAGAGGGGCAAGGGTGAGGTTCCACACAAAAGAAATATGACATAAAAGCTCAATCTCCTTTTTTGGCTCATGTCCCTTCCTCAAGTTAAGCATTTTGATTGCTAACTGAGTACCAAAATGACTTAGTCTAAACAAATGACTCTAGTACCTGACACTTAGCAATCCTCATACCAGCACTGTGATTGTGACTATGCTTATAAGCCATGCTGGGTAGGGGTAAGCCTGACAAACTCACATGCTTTCTTGGTGACATGGCCTCATGAAGCTAAGGGATATGAGCATTACAGAAAACTTGGGAAATGAGTACTGAAGAGTACCCTTTGTCTTTAGCCGGTACAACAGATATTGAATGTGGATATTGCAGGAGATGATAGCAGCATGTGTCCCAGTAAAAGGAAATTTAAGGCCTCTGCAAACATCCCTTCAGCTAGGCTGTATTTCTCACACCTACTTTTTTCTGGTACCACTCATTTCCCCACACTGAGCTAAGTCCTTCCATCTCCATGCCCATTTAAATCCTTTCAAGTTTCTGCTTTCAAGTTTTTCTCCTTCCTGTTGTATGCTTTTAATATTCTCAGAAAAAAGAATGATCTTTTTCTTTTTTTAATTTTTAAACTGGTTCATGCAAATTATAGGACTTTCTTAAACGTCCAGCTAATTCTCTTGCATAGCGGAGGGGCTTTATCCACAAATGCATATGTCTAATAAAGCAGAGAGATTTAAAAGGGAAGATCAAGCCTACTATATTAGTTTTGGCGAAGCATTAAAATTTTCCTTTAGAAAAAAGGCAATTGATCTGAAATTGGTTGGCTCAGTGTTTTTCAAGTTCTACATTAATAAAGTCAGTCTAATGAATTGTATGTAAATTCTTCCTTTGTCTTTTATTTTCTTGAACGAAGCAGTCATGAAGCAACATGTAATTTAGTTAACATGATATCAACTTTCAGTCTCTCTTTACTTAGCAGGTTTGCCTTCAGGTTATCACAACTAAGAAGTGGCTCCAACTTTGTTAAATCTAGCCTTCTCTCAAGGCAAGCATGCATTTTTGAGGTCCAGTTTCTTTTAATCTGCTTCTCAACATGTTTTATGTTGTCCCTTAGGCTCTAACTTGCCCTGAGTAGAATGCCTCTAATGGGAAAGACACACCCCCACATTCCTTTCTTTGCTCTGTTCTCTTAAGCTGATTCTGTCCTATGTGAACCAGGTTCCTGCTTTAGCTTTGCAATTCTAACTGCCTAAGCAGTTAGAGATAAATTCTTGAGCGATCTATGAACAAACTCCTAAAACTTACAGAACATGTCTCTACTTGGAAAAGATCAGATTCTTCATATTGTTGGAGGACAGGGAAGGCAGCTACAGAAAACTGTTAGACCTGAGATATCTTTATTTGTTTCAACCTCTGGCTGCATAGAACCTTCAGGTTCCTAAGAGAACAGGTCTGTTGAGACGCTGGCACCACTCTTTGTACATGCTCAGGCAGAGCAGAGTTTCTCTCTAAAAGACATGGTATTTCTGTGTAATAGCTGATGAAAATAAAGAAAGCAAAAAAGAGATAATTTGTTGAGTGAGATAATTTAATGAGTGAGCATGATTGTCTTTAAATTAGCATTTGTTCCCCTTGTTCTTTTCTCATTTCTCCTTTCTTTTTTTTTTCACAGACACCAAAAATCCTTTCATTACTTTCTTCTCTTACTCCACTCACTCAAGAAAATGAATTTTATGAGAATGATGAATATGTTCAAGATTCTGATAAAAACCATGGTTAGCGTATCTATGAGACAGTAGCTACTTATACCCACTCTTTCTAAGTAAGCCATTAATTCCTCATTAGTAAGAGCTTTTAAAATTTGGTTGATTACTTGGGTGTATTGAATGATTCTTGAGAAATAGCTATTCTATAAAACAGCAGCATGGTAGCTAAAGGTTTTTCATGTGATATTTTTTGTTTACTGAAAGCCTGATTGCTCTGGAATATTACTTTATGCAAAGATGTGTTGCATTTGTTTATGTTGTGAAATATTATTTTAACTATATGAAGGTGAGTTAAATTTGTTTATGTTGAATTTCTTAAACTAGGCAAAGATGTGTTACATTTTTGTGTGGTTTTTAATTATGTAAAGATGTGTTCTTGTTTCACTTTGCCTGTCTAAAGCACCTGATTGGTCTAATAAAAAACTGAATGGCTAACAGCTACACAGTAAAGGGATAGGTGGGGCTTCTGGGCAGAGGGAATAAGTGAGAAGAAAGAGGAAAGGAGAGAAAAAGGAAGAAAGAGTGGGAGATGCCCGGAGCTTGCCAGTCAGTCAGACACAGAGTAGGACATACAGAATGAAAGGTTAACTCATACATGAAGAGAAAAAGGTGAATATAAATTATAAGAGCTAGTGACATAAGGATAAGCTAAGGCTGAACATTCATAATAAATAATAAGTTTTTATGTCCTGATTTGGGAGCTGGTGGGTGGCCCAAATGAAAGTCAGCTACACTGGGTAGTAAAAGCCTTTATCTCAGCACTCAAGAAGCTAATGCAGAAGGATCACTGTTAATTGGGCAGTGACTTCAAGGCTAGCTTTAGCAATTTATGAGATGCTGTCTCAAGTGAAAAGAGAGCCAGGTGTGGTGGTACACGCCTTTAATCCCAGCACTTAGGAAGGCAGAGGCAGGTGGATCTCTGTGAGTTCGAGGCCAGCTTGTTCTCCAGAGTGAGTTCCAAGATAGCTAAGTATATGTGTATATAATACACACACACACACACACACACACACACACACACACACACACACACATATATATTATAAGAAAATAAAACAAAATGCAGTAATACTCCTGTTCAAAGTTTTTCAAGTTCTAGGATTTTATTGTAGCAACCAGTGGTAGTGATCTGATTTATCTGTTATCACACTCCCTCTGAAATGTAGGCAAAACTTTAATATGTTGTAAGTCTCAGTTTCTTTATCTAAAGAATTTATAAGCAGAACATGGAATTTAAATGAGTATAACTTACACATTTGTTCCATGTGTGCCTTCTCATAGGCATTACAGGACTCACTTTCTGAAATTCACATTTCTGTATTAGAAGTTACCACTAAGTACATGCTTAGCAACACATGTATACGTTTGTGTTCATCCTGTGTTTTTGCTTTTCAGTGGGTTAGGTACTACTGGAAACTCAACAATACTGCTTTTTTCTTGGCATAGTCTGTGCTAACCAATAGCTCGAGAAGTATACCATCCACATATTTGATAATCACAGTAGTTCATTTATCTTTGGGCTCAGTTTTTATTAATAGTTTTCTCAAGATTTAATTTGAATCTTAAATATTTTCCTTTTAATATTCTGGTTTGGGGTTGGGGAGATAGCTTAGACAAGGCTCTGAGTTAAATCCTTGACACTGCCCTCAAAATCTAAAAGCATGGCTGTTCATAGCATAGGTAAGACTAGGTAACAAATTTTAAAGAAATTTTACTTACATGTTCTATCTCTTGTTACAATACACGCCTTAGCTGCTCTTTTGTTTTACAATATAAAACTGAAGTCATTATCCATATGACATTTTCCTCTTCCAAATGCATAATATATGATAGAGATTTTTGAATATCAGATTTGAGGGAAAATGATGATCTTTTACTAATTCATATCAGCTATCGGAGTATTAACTACAACTATAGAGCTGTATTGTCAGGATTTTTTGTGGCAGTAGAGGCATGTGCATGCTATGTAAGCACTCTACCAGTATACATCTCTGTCACCATCTGAATTCTAAAATAAGAATAGTATAATTATAATATATAAGAAACTATAAAACTATAAATTCTATGTTGATGTGCAGTTTTATCATAGTCAAGTACAATATGGGTACCAGGAATATGGTTGAAGAAATTGCATGTGCAAGGATATCAAAAATGTTCATTAAGGTCCACCATAAATTTTGAAGTGTTGTATGCCAGGCTGTACTTTAATGTTTAAATGAAAATAAGACTATTATTTTTCTCTTGAACATGTTAAAAATAGTTTATGCATACCCTCATGGTATATATGCTTGGTTGGATATGAATAAACTTGTACCATTTTTGAAGTTGAAAGGGGACCTCTCTAATATTGTGGAAATCAAGGCCCAGAGGAGACCAAGGGACAGCATATAGTTTGATCTAAGCTTCCCAGTCACTGTTCATGGTCATTCCCTCTTGTTTATGTGTTTTTAGCTTTTATTGGTCATAAACATAGATAATTGGCTGTGATTGCTTGCCCATACTTCACAATTAAATATAAAAGTAATATGCTCTATTGCATATATTTCCAAAGTTTTAATAATCAAATAGAGATGCTGAGTGATAGTGGAAAACTTGTGATTTATTGTGTTTACAAAGCAAATATATTTCTTCTGCTTCACTAGGACTGTTTGGAGAGACTTATTTTAGATGAATTTCTTCTTCTTCATGATGACTGTTCTGAAAGGACTCATTTTAGAGCCCCACAGTTTGACTACAAACTTTTAAAAATGGGAATTCATTTTTCTACTTTTCTAAACATTTTGCATACATATAGTTGTTCTTTGAGACTGAAAGGTTAGATTTAAATAGGAGCTTAAATTTTAAACTTATTTATTTATCATGTTAGAGATAGAACCTATTCTCTAGGAATGCTAAGCAAGGATTTCACCTGTAAATCATAACCAAGAAGGTGTGGGTTCAAATCCTGGCTCTACCATGTGCCTGTTATGCAACCTTGAATAATCACTTAATCCAAGTCTGAGAGTATTCTTTAAAGACAGTTAAGTAGGACTCTCCAGGCTTATCTCATAAAATTAAATAAGATGCTAAAGACTTTAGTATCGGGTCTGTCAAATACTGAATCCTTAAAATTAAACAATGATTATTTTGTTTTTTGGGTCCTGGGGAAGCTGTTCTAAAGATCCTTAAGATGTGGATCATATTCAAACTGTTGGTTTGAGTTAAAATCTTGTGATAGGAAATAAGTTTTCTGTCTCCTTAGGAACATAACAATCTTAAGGGAATTAAAAATAATAAAAATAGAAAAAGGAAATCTTTCTGAAATTCTTTTTAATGCAACAATTTTGTTTAAATTTTACTTTTTTTCACCTCTGGTTCCTAAAATGCAAAGTCTCACTAAGTAGAGACACTCAACAGAGGCTTTCTGTTTTCTTTCTGCCAGCTGCACATTTACTTTAGAAATTTAGCAATTCCTCCTCTTTCCTTCAAACTCTGTTCTACTACTTAACTCAAGATTGCTATTGAGCTATTGAACCATGGGAAATTCATTTTCAAAATCTGCTTAATTGCTGTGAGACTTTAATTTGTTCTGGATGATGGTGCTAATGTCTGGGAACTGGGACTGAAGCCCTCCGAAGTTGTTAATTTAATCAACCGCTGTGCCCTTGCCTAATGAAGGGGCACCAGATCCTCCTTACAAAGAGGCCGGGTCCCTCCTGACCACCTCGTTCATGATGAATAACAGAGGCCCCACAGTCAGGTTGAGCACTTGGGGCAAATTATCAGAATGTCAGTCCCCATTATCTGAAATCCTGGGCTGAGAATCCCCAAATAATTATTGAGTAGATTTTATATAGGAATTTAAAGTTTTCAAGGTAGGGATTCTTGTGTGCTTGTGTTCACACCTGATAATCTGAAAAATTCTTGAATCATTAAGGTTCTGTGCAGCTGGTCTATAATCTGTAAGATCATAAACATCACCTCAGACTGCAGAGATGCCTGTTAACCACTCAAGTTTTCCATGGCAAGACGGGTGAATGCTTGCTCTGGCCTCATGATAAATTAGCTTGTTTATTCCTCTTCTGCTTATTTCTATCCTGCTGTTGGTTAGTGTAATGAAGCAGAAGCCTATTGTGTATGTTCATTGGGTAGCAATCCTCTGGCACCAAAAAGGGTAATTGAGTAGAAAGGCGGATGCTGTTGGTGCATGGGAGAAGCTAACACCACATGAGGTCACCAGGCTTCCAGCTTTAACCAATGTGGACACAATGCAATTGAGATTCTGAAAAGGGTTTGTTTATAGTGTGAGAGTAAGGGTCAGTAGTTAATTTGAAATGCTGTAGGTGTGTTTTCCTTGAACCAAGAAGGTATAGAGCATGTGTCATGGAAGATTGTAAATATCCGCAAGGGGCGGAGGATAGACTTGGGAGGAATTTAAGACAAAAGCATACTTAAAAATTCTAGTATACTTATTGTGTACTATCCATGTTTTCTTAAAAGTTTTACTTTCTTGAAAGTAAGTTCACTGTAGAAAAAAATACTATAAATCTGTGGTTTAGAGCCACAGTTCTACCAAGAAATAACCATTTTTAAAAGCAGGAGTTTCTCAAATGCAAAGCTATTGGAGTCATGTAAAATATTACTATTACTCTAACAAATGCTCACATGCAGAATGTCTTCTAAGATTTTTAATTGTCCTGACTTTAATGTGATAATATGGAAACCATTATCCCTGTATTTGTTTCTAGTGTAGGATTTTTGCCCTATTTAAGTGTCTTTGCTTGGCATATCTGTCCTTTAAATTTTTCTTTGGTATTAATTTCATTATTTAATTACCTGTTTTAATTATAGAATTGTGCTTTATAATTACTCTTCAGAGAACTTCCCCCTAGATTATAGGGAAATGTTATAAGCAAACATTTTGTTTTCAGAAATAACAATAGAAAAAAAAATGGAGGTAATCCAGAAACCAAACGTTTGTCGTGACCTTTATCATGCTTTGTAGAGTGTATGTTAAGTCTAGGACATGCATTTGATATTCCTGATTCCTTACATTGGTAGACAGCTTTTATCCTTTTTCAAAGTGCTTTTGTAGAAATCACCTCATTTGATCTTGACAAAATTCCAAGATAGGCCATTTCACCAAGGATCTTCACAATTAAAGTCATGGAAACTGAGAAAAGAATTATGTTTATGGTGTGTTTTGTTTGGGAAAGCACTAGATTTGTGGTGATTAAAACTTGGAAATTTGGAATCTTATTTGCTACATGGTAACAGGTGTAAGAAGAGTAAAAAGGCATAGTTGTATTTTTTAACATAGAATTATTTGTTCTAAAAATTGCCATATATGACTTCTGAGCTTTCTTCTAGGAGAAGTAAATGCTCTCTATAGTCGTTTGTTTGTTTGTTTGTTTGGTTTTTTTTTTTTTGGTCTTTTTCCATCCAACTCATAGTTACTTCAGTGAAAGAATTGTTGGATGTCTCTTTAAGTATTGTTTTGATAAGCTGTAATCTGTTCAGGTCATTGGTGTTTTTTTATTTTTTTTCTGTTTCCCCAAGCAGAATTTAGTTTTTTTAGGTATTTTGGTAAATTTTAAAGGAGGAGCCAGAAAATGTTCTCAAAAAAAAGGGCCAAGCCAATTGACTAGCTTTTTCTGAAGTTTGGTCACCTACAGTATTAACTCTTCTGTGACATGCATTTTTCTTAACTATACTATACCAATAGATGGTTATTTGGGTGTTACTATGATGTGTCACAGAATATCACAATTGAATTATTCAATGTTCTTTGATTTGAGTTTTCAATATTTTTAGACTAGAAACTATTATAAAATATTTCTAAAACTCTTATAGTTAAACTCTTATCTACATGTTTATTATTTGCAATTTCAAATCTGTGGATTTACCTTTAAAGATCGATGATCAGTGACAATCACCATATAACCAACTAGCTAAATCTAGGCGTGTACAACTCCATGCTTCTTGTCTAGAATTGGGCATTTTTTTTTAAAGTTTTTGTTAATGTGCTGAGTATATCTTCCTTTTTTTTAAAAAAATAATTCTCTAGTTAAATTTTATGGTTAAATATGAAGGTTTTGTTTATTTTTATGTCTTTTTTTTTACTTATTTTGTTTTTAATGGGTAGCAGAGACTCTCAGTTGAGAAATTACTAGGATCAGATTAGCCTGTGGACCTGTCTGTGTGAGAGTTCACTTGATTGTTAATTGATAAAGAAGGCCAAGTCCACTGTAGGCAGCACCATTCCCTGAGCAGATGGTTATAGGCTATATAAGAAAGCTAACTAAGCATAGGTCTATAAGTGAGCCAGTAAGCAGCATTATTCCATGATTTCTGCTTGACTGATTTCCTTCAATGACAGACTGTAACCTATGAACTGAATTAAACCCCTTCTTTCCTCAGTTGCCTTTGATCAGAGTGTTTTGTCATAGAAACAGAAGTTAAAAACTAGAACACTGGAGGTGGTGCCATCCCTGTGCTCAACCTGTTTTCATAGCAGGACTCTGAATTCTTTTTTTGGCACTTCCCCCCCCCCCACTCATTCCATATGGCTTCAGCTATTATTTACTTTTGGTTTAAGTGATAAATATGTAGCCAAGCCAAGTCTAGCTACCATGAATGCATGGCTGAAATTTACCTAATCAAGTGAATTCTAAGACCTTGGTGGAAACCACCAAGAAGAGATATCTTTTTTTTCCTCTTTTTTCTTTGTTGGAGTCTAATTAAATGCAGGGTAGAATTTAATCATGGAAAGAAATGAAACCTCTTGACATATTTTAACTTCTCAAAACAACCATTTAAAGATCACTCAGTGTGAACCATACTAAATGAGAGATAGGTTTTTTCTTTCTTCCTATTTCCTCCCTTTTCTGCCTTCTTTCTTCCTTCCCTTTGAGGGAGTCTTACTATGTAATGCAGACTGCCTCATGTTGAAATAATAGCGGTGAGGCTGCGTCCCTGCACCCGGCCGCCCGCTCGGCTAGCTTTACCCGAAATAATTACACAGAAACTGTATTCTTTTAAACACCACTTGGCCCATTTCTATCTAGCCTCTTCTAGGCTAGCTCTCGCACCTGGACTAGCCCTTCTCTAATAATCTGCTGTAGCCCATGAGCTGGCTTACCAGGAATGATCTTAACCTGCGTCTGCCTGGAGTGGGAGAATCATGGCGACTCTCTGATTCAGCTTCTTTCTCCCAGCATTCTGTTCTGTTTACTCCACCCACCTAAGGGTGGGTCTATCAAATGGGCCTAGGCAGTTTCTTTATTAATAAGAAATCACTCCCACATCAGCCTCAGATTGGAATCTTTTTATTTGCTGGGGGCATAGCCCTGCACCAGTATGCTCAGCGGATTTATAATTTTTTTTTTTTGCCCAGCCACCTTTGAATAGTTTGTCTCTCAGAGTTGAAAGATTATTGTACTTATTAATAAGTTTTAAAATTAAGATCAGTGGAAATCATTGCTACATTGCAAACATTTCATTTGGTTGGAATGGAGCTCCTGTACTAATGTGTTAGGTACAATACATTTAAAAAAAAATTTTAGTTAATTTTTTAAAATTTTAGATATTAATAACAGTTCTTCCTCCCTCCTCTCTCACCTTTCCCCCGACAAAACCTCCCCACATGCTTCTCACAAAGGGTAAGACTTCCCATGGGGAGTCTCCAAAGTCTGTCATATCACCTCAAGGTAGGACCAATGCCCTCCCCAGTTTCTAGGCTGAGCAAGGTATCTCTCCATGAGCAATGGGCTCCAAACAGCTAGTTTGATACACTGTAGCTAAATTCTGGTCCCACTGCCAGTGGCCCCACGGACTGCCTAAGCCACAGAACTGTCACCCACATTCAGAGGGCCTAGTTCGGTTCTATACATATATGTCTAGTCAGTGAGCTCTCACTACCTTGGGTCAGCGGTGTCTGTGGGTTTCCTCATAATGATCTTGACACCTTTGCTCATATAATCCCTCCTCCTTCTTTTAGAATGAACTCGGCCCAGTGCTTAGCTATGAATCTCTGCATCTGTTTCTGTCAGTTACTGGATGAAGGTTCTATATCGTCAATTTGATTATAGGGGAAGGTCAGTTCAGGCACCTTCTCCACTTTTTTTTTAAAGATTTATTTATTTATTATATATACAACATTCTGCCTCCGTGTATGCCCACATGCCCGAAGAGGGCGCCAGATCTCATTACAGATGGTTGTGAGCCACCATATGGTTGCTGGGAATTGAACTCAGGAACTCTGGAAGAGCAGCCTGTGCTCTTAACCACTGAGCCATCTCCCCAGCCCCACCATCTCCATTATTGCTAGGAGTCTTAGCTGGGGTCATCCTTGTGGAGCCCTGGGAATTTCCTGGGTGCCAGCTTTCACACTATCCCCATAATGACTCCTTCTATCAAGCTATCTCTTTCCTTGCTCTCCTTCTCTGTCCCTCTTCCAACTTAATCATTCCATTCCCTCATGTTCTCCTTCTCCTCCACTTCACTCCTCCTTCCCCTTCCCCCTCCCAATTTACTCAGGAGATCTTGTCTATTTCCCTTTCCCAGAAGTGGCATCCATGCATGTCTCTCTTAGGGTCCTCCTTATTACCTAGATTCTCAGGGATGGTGGATTGTAGCCTGGTTATCTTTTTCTTTAAGTCTAATATCAACTTATGAGTTAATACTGTAGCACAACTAGTAAAAACATCCAGAGACAGATAATGGGATTCAAGCTGAAGATCAGAAAAACAAAGCAACCAAGCCACTGAAGAGTGTTGAAGTCTTCCACTATTAGTGTGTGGGTTTTGATGTGTGCTTTAAGCTTTAGTAATATTTCTCTTACAAATGTGGGTGCTTTTGTATTTGGGACATAAATGTTCAGAATTGAGACTTGATCTTAATGGATTTTTCCTTTGACTAATATGAATGTCCTTCTCTATATCTTTTGATTAATTTTAATTTGAAGTCTATTTGTTTTTAGATATTAGGATAGCTACACCAGTATGATTCTACACCCATTTGATGGAAAAATCTTTTCCCAATCCTTTAGTCTGAGATAATTTCTGTCCTTGTAGTTGAGGTACTTACAAAAATTTTAATTAGAACGCTATTTGAAGTTGTTTATGTGCATGCTTGTGTGTGTATCTCTGTGTCTGTGCTTGTATTTAGGTATTTGTTTAATAACAAATTGGTTGTGTAGGTCATTAGTGATAATTCATAGAATTTTGCTGAGCTTCTGATTTTGAAACAAAGCTCATGCTAGTACATGTTCTGATTTGCATGCATGTGAAAGATAGATATCATCACTGAATAGCTGGAGTCTAACATAGATTGTCAAAAATTGGGTGATTATTTGAAATACAAATTGATATGCATAATTGAAGACAAGATTTATATAATTCATGTTCTAAATTAATAATGAGCTAAATAGGAAAAGCTTTTTGTCTAGTATGAAGAAGTCTGGTTTAAGTATCATTTGCCACTCTAGACATCCAGTCTTTCATGCTTCTTTCTGTCTTTGCTTGGAAACATTTTTTTTTTTTTTTTGGCCATTAAATCTAGGGCATGCTTTTCCTCAAAGCCAAATATGTTGGTCTTTCCACCCACCCATTTCCCACTCAATTTTAATTAAAGACAGTAGGGTAAATTTTGAGTCTTTTGCTTACCTGTAGATCAGACATTTATTTTGATTTACTTAGTTTTGTTTTATGTGTATGGTTGTTTGGATTGCTTATATGTCTGTGTATCATGTGCATGTCTGATATCTATGGAGGCCAGAAGAGGGGCATGGATTCCCTAAAAGTGGCATTATGGACAGTTGTGAGCTGCTATGTGAGTTCTGTGATTAGAACCATAGTCTTTGGAAAGACCAATTCTTAATTTAAGTGCTCTTAAATTCTGATCAGAGGTCTGTTTTAGATGATAATTAAGGCTTATTTCCACTTCACAAAATTCTGGAAAACAGAGTCATAGAACAGGATCTTGCACTTATCTGTGATGCTAAGGAAAGAATGACCTGGGATAGAAGTAGTAAGCTCATCGTATGCAATGAATCAACTAAACATCAACTGTGAGACTTTACCTTGTAACCTATTGCAAAAGAAGACAACATTTGAAACATCTGATTTTAACAATGAACCAAAGCACAGATATGGTAAACGATTTTAGGTAAATAGAAAAGTTGAGATAATTATAAAAATACTGTTAGCACTACATAGGAAAATATTATTATAATCAGACAATATTATTTTAGCACCATTTATACTCTAGGAAGTGTGCTAAATGTTTTATATTGAGCTGTTTATTATTATTTGGAACTAGATTCTTTGACTGACTTAGTTTTACATTTTAAGTTCTAGAAAAACTGAAGTATCCTTAAGGTACTGATTTGGACTTCCTTAACTTGTTCATTGCATTTGTCTTAAAAAATTCTTCCATCCATGAGTGGTGGCACATGCTTTTAATCCCAGCACTGGGGTGATGGTGTGGGAAAGGCACAATGAGGCAGATCTCTGAGTTCCAGGATGGCCTGGTTTACAGAGCCAGGTCCAGCGCATCCACACAGAAACACCCTGTTTCAAAACACCGAAACAACAACAACTACTGCTACTTCTAAAAGAAACAGTGTTTGGAGGGCAAAAGCTGGAGGTGGCTGCAAATTGACCAGAAAGTTGACAAGTCCCCATAAGGACTGGCATTGTGATAACTATTGTGGGCAAATCCATTCAGCTTAGGGCTTCTGTCTGTATTTCCCTTTGTGATCATCCTTTGTTAAGATGAGGTTCTGCTAATTCCGCCTGTTTTTACCACCTAAATGTATTTAGGAACTCTCCACAGACTGGCTTGATTGTTTGTGTGGGCTGTGAGCAGATTGTGTGGGTGATGAGACAAGTAGGGAAGGACTCAGTAATCAGAAGAGGAGCCAGGGAGCAGTGAGCTCTTTCTCTGTCTCAGAATGGACAAAGGGAGCTTTGTTAATCATGTTTCCTTTGTAATCAGAATGGAGAGGCACTTTAAAAAACTACTGCTGTTTGGTTCAATTTCGTCCGAGTTAAGCCAACTATACAATAGCTAATCAAGTAGTTAAAAATTTCCCAAAGGTAGCCAGGCAGAATCAAGTTCTACTGATAAAGTAGGTAACTAATAGCAAATGGTTGGCCCTGTCCAAGGTTTTCATGGTGGCTAGCTAATACTTAGATGGTAAAATTTGATGGATAGGGAAAAAGATAAATTTGGGAATTTTGATGAATTTACCAGACTTGAGTCACTTTGTACCAAGTCTCTAAAATAAGTATTAAGTAGAGATTCGAATCATCTCATTTCCTGGAAAAATTTGGAAAACTTGCTTTATCTTTTGGTAGTTCCTTTCTTGTAATTCGAAGATAGTGATCTTTAATGCTCACTCAACTGGTGTTGTGAAAGATATTAAGACTGTAAATACTCTGTGTGCCCTACAGGTGAAGAAATAGGAGAAATTCTCTTAGTATTATACATATTCAGTAGGGAAAGGTGAATCTGTATAGTTTTATTGTTGTTTTTAAGGGAAACTTGTTATTCTTTCAATATATATCTTTTTACAAGGGAGACTATATGCTCTCCTACAAGTTAATTTTCTCCTTCTCCCCTCCTCTTTCTTTCTTTCTTTCTTTCTTTCTTTCTTTCTTTCTTTCTTTCTTTCCTCCCTCCCTCCCTCCCTCCCTCCCTCCTTTCTTCTTTCTTTCTTTCTTTCTTTCTTTCTTTCTTTCTTTCTTTCTTTCTTTCTTTCTTTCTTTTGAGATGGTTAAAGCTCGCCTGAAGATCAGAGTGCAAAGCCAAGCCACTGGAGAGGCCAGGAAGTGGAGGCATACACCTTTAATCCCAGGACTCAGGAGACAGAGGTAGATGGCTCTGCCTGAGTCGAAGGATATACTGGACTTCACAAGATCAATCCAGAAACAGATCAAGGTGGTGGTGGCTCATACCTCTAATCCCAGTTTTCAGGAGCCACACACCTTTAACTCCAGCACTAGGGGGGTGGAGACAGGGCAATATGGTTGTGTGAAGAGAGAACTATAAAGGGGAAGAGACAGGAACTCACTAAGGTCTACAGTCTGAGGTTTGGTGGAGACAGAAGATGTCTGGTAGATGCAGTTTGAGTACAGAATTGCTCCTTCGGTCTGGGCATTGGTAGAGGCAAAATAACTCTCTAGTGGCTAGACACTCTGCTTCTCTGATCTTCAGCATTAACCCCAATTTCTGTCTCTGTGTTTTTATTATTAATACCAGTTAGAATTTGTGCTACACTGGCAGTCCTGGAACTGGGTCTGTTGATCAGGCTGGTTTCAAACTCACAGAGTTCTGCCTACTTCTGCCTCATGAGTGCTGAAATTAAAGGTGTGCACCACCACTGTGTGAATCTACAAGTCAATTTTCTAGTACTTATGAGGAAAACATGGAAATTTACAGTGTTGATGGTTTTGTAAAGAAGAACTTTTAATTTATCTCTGTTATAAACATCCAATCCATCAGTCTAGTTGTGAGATGTTTTATAATGAGTTGTTGATATTGAAGAAATAAGTAATGATGAAAAAAGGGCAACAGTAGTGTAATAAAAAGGGTCTGACAATTTATTGTTATTTAGCTATTCTTCACTTATCTATCTTAAAAAAAATTAAAGATAATTTTCAAGCCTAATAACAAAGTGACCATAAATCCTAAGCTTCTGAGTGTCTTATATTTGGAAAGCAGTGAGAAGAGCTTGGTCTTTTGGCTTTATTTTTATTTAAAAGCCCTGACTGTCCTTTCCCTTGATTATACATTCAGAACAGATAGAAAATGATTTCCCACAAATTTTTCCACATGTTTGGTCTTTTATCATCTAACGTACTTTCCTCCTAGGCTGAAGTCTTCCTTTCCTTTTACATTAAAAATTGCTGGTATTTTCTTCTCAGTGTAAAACTCTAGCCTTACTTTCAATTTACCTTTTTTGCAACAAGAAATCCACATTTCCTATTATTTGGAGCAACAGAGATTTTTATTTTGGGGGAGAGTCTGGGAATTTATCTAGTCTTGTCACACCCATACTAAGGTCTTCCTACAGTGACCTTCCATTCCAGTGACCTTTTGCTCTTTAGTCTACTTAATTTTTCCATCCCGTTTAAATACCGCTGCTGTGAGATAATGTTCTTGTAAAGTGTAAAGATTTGTAACTTGTCTTAGTTTAATAAAACACTGATTGGCCAGTTTCCAGGCAGTAAGTATACGTGGGGCAACCAGACCAGAAGAATTCTGGAAAGAGGAAAGAAAGTCAGTCATCAGTCAGGTACATAGGAAGCAAGATGCGAATGCCTCACTGAAAAAAGATCCCAAGTTATGTGGCTAAACTTAGATAAGAGTTATGGGTTAATTTAAGTTGTAAGAGCTAGTTAATAATAAGCCTAAGCTAATAGGCCAAACAGTTTAAAATTAATATAAGCTTCTGTGTGTTTATTTGGGATTGAATGGCTGAGGGATCAGGCAGGACAGAAACTTCCATCTACACACTTCTATGGATGAACATTCTTTCTTACCCTTCAATGGAAAGTACTTCCTGTGGCCACATTTAATTTCTATTTGGAATAATATAGAACATGTGTTTCCTGTTTATTTTATAGTAGTATTTCTCATAATTGAAGATGACTATTATTGCCTTCCTTTGACTTTTGTTCTCTGCATGAGCTACACCTTGTGTAGGTTAGTTAGACCCCTAACCATATTCACTATGGCTTTTCCAGTCAAGGTTAAATGTACTTTCACTACCATGATAACCAATTACTGCTTGTTGTTTTTACTTAGAGAAACCCACATTTTTCCTGTTTTCAGTATAAAATCCATAATTAAAAAACCACTATGTGACTGTCCTTTTAACAAAGCTGTGGATGGTGGTCAGCTCCATACTGAGAATATAACTTCATACAAGCTGGACACTGACCTTATTATTTTAACTAAGTTACTTATGGCACATGCATTTCTCATACATCTTTTTGTTCCCTTTTCTCATTAAGAGAGGTAGTGGGCTCAGATGGATTTGAGTTCATCCGCAGTACAGCTACTTACTTACTGATACTGACTGTGACATAGGATAGTAGTTTTGAGATCCTCATTTTACCCATCTCTGAATAGAGAGTTTTATTTACTACTTACGTCTATATAAGAATGGAAACAGTTCCTGTTAAAATTCCTAGAATCTGTGTCAATTAAGAAATTATGTATAAATTGGTAGCTATTGCTGTTTTTCATAATTTGTAAATGACAACCTGATGCAGCCAGACTGATGTATCAAAAAACTATAATGGGTGTGGATTTCAGGGGACTTGGAATCATAGTTACTCTATGATAAATGTTGTTGTGGAAAGACTATGAAGTATACATTTTTCTTTTTTAATTAATTATTATTTTTTAACGTTTATTTATTTTGTGCTGTGAGTGTTTTGCTTGCATGTAATTGTACCACAGGCGTACCTGGTGCCTGTGGAAGTCAGAGGAAGGCATTGGATTCCCTGGTGCTGTGATCTGAAGCCAGGACCTCGGTAAGAGCAACAGGTGGTAACAACACTGAGGCACCTCCCCAGCCCTCAATTTTCCCCTTTTTAATTTTTTTTTTATTGAGCTATACATTCTAAATTTTCTTTTTAAGATTGGATAATTGGGTAAAGCAAGACTTCTCAAACAGGATTAAGGTGGAAATCCTTAATCAGGGAAGCTAAGGGAGTCAGAGCCAGAACAGAACTGGGTGAGAAGGTCAGACTTTGAACAGAATGTTAAAATGAAGTTATTGTAGTGATAATTCCACCATCAGAGGTGTCTAACCCCAAAGATGTTGACTCCTCCAGTGCTTTTATGTGCTAATTAAATAAATTATGCCTAGAGTTTGCATACCACTTTTTATACCTTTCATTTTCTTTAACTGCCCTGGACTCAACTATTCTAATTTCCATGTAGCTTTTTTACCTAAACAAAACAAAACAATCCACAACCAAATGTGATTCTTATAGAATCCAGTAAGTTCTTCCTTTATTAGCAATATCAATACACAATGGGGAGGACATTAAAATTTGTAGCAATGCTTATACAAATTTTCCTTTCTGTTACAAGACTTGTTGGTCTGAACCTCTCTTCCATAATCTTCCTACATATGACTCTTTGAATAAACTCTTTTCATAGCCTTTGTCAATTTTTTTCTACCTGTCTCTTTCTTTGGTTGTATCTTATAAGAACCTAAAGACTCCATCAGGTAGGGTTGTTTATAGGATGTCAAGAAAATGGGTGATATTTTCTATTTGTGTTCTTTATTTGTGTTTATGTGTATGTGTTGTATGTATCTGTTTGTGGGTGTACTTCTGTGTGCATGCATGTTTGGAGGCCAGAAGTTAGCTTCAGATTCTTCTACTTTTACTCCTATCTTAGATTTTGAGACAGGGACCTGGAGCTTACTCTTTTGGCTAAAGTGGGTGACTGTGGGTCTCTGGGGTCTCTTATTTTTTCCTCCCTTAGTGCTGGGATTATAGGCACATGCTATCATGTACAGCCTTTATGTGAGTGCTGGAGATTCTGAACTTGGGTCCTATGCTTGTATAGCAAACACTTTATCGACTGAGCCACACCCCCAGATACATGTAGTATATTTTTAAGAATGTGTATAAAATATGTCATAAAATCTTCAAGCCTACTACCATTAGTTATATGTGTCTGAGGCTGAGATGTGGACAATTTGCTTTATTTTGTGTCTCAGTTGTCTTGTGTTCATGCAGGCCCAAGAGCAGTTATTGAATCAGTTACAAAGTCCTCCCTTTAAAAAATGTGCTAAACACAGTTATTTAAACACCGTACTGTAATATTAATTTTGGCCACAAACATTGGCAGGACTATTTTAAAAATACCCCCCCCCCTTTTTTTTTTACCATTTTACCTTTCACATTTCTTTTGAAATGTAAATAAACTTTCTTCTAGTAGACTGAGATAATACTTTAAAATTTTATTTCAATCCTCAAAATTTAGTATTCATGCTATAAACTTACTGACACAGACTTGTAAGAGCCATATTAAGTATCTGTAAGAAAGGAGCCTAGGTTGGTCTTATGTGTATTATTATATCCTGGACAGTGTGAAAGACAATTATGGTATCTTCCAGACTTTCTCTTTGTGTCAATCTTCACTGTACATTACAATACAAGAAGGCCACACACCTAACTTATTATGGCACTTTTGCAATGATGCCTGCAAAATGTTTGATAAAAATTTGTTGGTAAATCAAATATAACAATGTCAATTAGTTCATTATACCATAAGAACTCCACAAAGACCTGCACTTCAGTTCAAGTTTGAAGGACTTAAATATTTAAGCCTTCATGGATACTAAGGAGAAGGAAGATGCAGCCACATGTTTAGAAGTTTATAATTTCCTAGTGTTTAGATGTTTACATATTCAATAGAATGTTGTAATGAAAATAGATTAGATAACACTGACACCAGAAGAAGCAATGATTACTTACTATTACTAAAAGGAAATCGGAGGAATCCTTAGATGTTGGCTCAGAGCATTTAACCAATTAGGCAAAGGAAATAGCACTTGAGTTAGAACCTAGAAGTTAAGTGTTAAAATATTTAACATTTGCATAGTGACTGAAACACAATAATTTCATAAACTGTATATATTACCCTTAAATTTTACCTCTTTCTTTAATTATAAGAATTCACAAATTATAAAGACTTACCTTTTCATTGAACAACTAGGGAAATGATTATTGTGGAAATTTGTGAAATGTAGATAGGTAATTAATAGGTCTTGCTTTGTGATTATCCTTAGCTATACTTTGTTTATTTAATTACACATGTTTATTGAAACTTGTCAGAAAGTGGAGAGAGATCAATATACTGCAGGATTTTACTGCACAATAAATTCTGCATTCCTCTAGCATATACACATAGGAGAATTTATCATCCTGGTATGACCAAATGAAACCTTTGTTTTAGTTTTGGCTCTCTTAATTATCCAGTTGTTTTTTTTTTCTCTGAATTTATTGTGAATGGAGAGCTCACCCTTTCCTGAGCCAAACTGTGCTATCATATGCTTATCTGAGTTATCAGTAAATTATTTATTAGGGTGCTTTGAAGCCAACCTGTCTCTAACTTTTAATATTCTTCTCTAAAAAAAGTCTTCAGATATATTCTTCTTCTAGAAACACTGTGTTGTTTACCCAGAGTCATGGCTGTTCTAGCTTGCCATCCCAAAAGAATCCAATAAATTTGGGAGAATTAGGTTTAGATGAGTCTAATGTATTTTCAGGAGCTGCATATTTTGTTTTCTCTTCATGGAACTCTTTAAATAAACATGAAAGTGATTTGCAATTCATATATTAGTTATTGTTTATCTTTATTAGTGCTAATGATACAGATAAAAATCAGAACATCTATGATATATAGATAATAGATGCTAGATAATAAGTTATAAATAGCCAACATCAGAAAATTGTACTTTAAGTAGCTTCTCTTATGTTTCTCTTATGAGATTAGTTAATTTTGGGGTTTCCTAACTCCAAAATTCCCATATAATGTGTACTGTGGCTTGCTTGTTGAAAAGTAGAATCAGTTATTTACCTCTTATTGCCCCTCATACCCACAGCCTGCCAAAACAGTTTTGAGGACTTCCAAGGCACCTGTGAGAGATTCCCATGCTAATGCTAGGTTTTGTGATCATGACAAGAGGTATTGCACTGTGACTCTGACTTTTTCCCTAGAGATGATTTTGACTATGTTCCACATAACCTTTTGGCTAACAAGTTATACATTTTGAGGTGGTGCAGAAGCATGGAAATGTACCTCAAATTTCTGGTTTGGAGAGCAATGAACATTAATAGATCAGTTATTTGGTCTTCTGTGGAGGCCTTTTGTGCTCATTTCATGTGAGTTTAATTTTTGCTGTTTTAAGTATCATAGAGTTATGTAATTATGAAATATAGCTTAGAGTTAGTGATTTTATGTACTTATGTCAGACTTTGTGATTAAGTCTTTCTTTGCTCGTAGAAACTAAAGGTGTGTATCAATTGTTTTTAAATCCAAATTTAGGTTATTGTGTTGCTTTTCTAGTTAGCATGTCTAATCACTGACAGACTTTATGTGCTTAACGTCTTGCAGGGCCTTTTATGCATTTTTTATTATTTTTTTTCAAAAAAGAAAAAAATCTGGCACCAATCTTTAACCAAAAGTAATTTCATGTTTACAATAGTATTTCACATACTATGTAAGAGTTTGACTCAGTGTCCCAAAGCACTTTGATTCCTTTTTTGCTCTCAATTCAGAGGATCTAAGCTGAGCAAGTAATGCAAACCAAGTGTAACTGCTGATTTGCCATGTGGATTCTATAAAGTAATTCTATTCGTCTGCCTTTGATATAGTTGAGAATACAGGCCAACCATTTAAATACTCATCTGCTTAAGATGTAAACATTTAAATTTAAATATTTTTAAATTTTGTAGAACCAGAATGAAATATATAACTGCTGCAATTTCTAAAACTATCCTGTTAAACTATCTATACCATTCATTCATAACTTTATGCCATAGTAAACATTTTTAAGTATTGGGATTAAAGAAGTGTGACACTGTGCCCAGTTGTATGGTATCTGTTTCTGTGAATTGCTATGCATGGTGTGTGTGTGTGTAGAGTTTGTGTAGTGTGTAGACATCTATGTGTTGTTATATGACTGTATGTGTGTCTATGCTGTCATGTGAATGCATGTACATTCCTGTTTGTTTGTATTTGCATCTGTATTTTGTGTTTTGTGCATGGGTGTGTGTTGATGTGCTACTGCTTGGGAGCATGTGAGAATATCTACATTTTGGCAAAAGGAGTATAAAATTTGTTTGTTTATCTTGGTGGTAGTCATTTAGGATAGAGAATTTCTTCCTTTATTCACTTATTAGGTTCCCTAGAACGGATGTTAGTGTGATTATACATTGAAAGTAGATGTTAAGAATTACTGTTAATGGTGTGTGGTGGAGTACACCTTTAATCTCAGCACTTGGGATACAGAAGCAGGCAGATCTCCGAGTTCTGAGTTTGAGGTCAACATGGTCTACAGAGTGAGTTACAAGATGGCCAGGACTACAGAAAGAAACCCTGTGTTGAACCCCTCCTAAAAGAATTGCTGTCAAGAATGAATTGTAGCTCACTAAGTGTACCTCATTTTACTCACAAGGGCATAGCTAAGGTAATTCCTAAAGTCCTGTCTCTAGGTCTAGTCTCTGCAAACATACTTTTACTTTGAAGTGATTGTTATTTAATTGTAAAATAATAATTTGTTAAGTAATCTGGTAAGGTTTAATTAGCATGGTTTAAAGGCATGATAATTTTATCCTTAAAGTAAATGGCAATGTTAAAACACGTGTCTGAACATCATTGGAACAATTTCAGTCAAGGGGTTATCAGACTGAGTTAGTTAATTCCTAAATGCTAAATCAGTCTAACACAAGTTTTTGCACTCTTAATACTTAAATATTTGCTGATGATTGAATACAACAACAACAGCGTTTTTAGTAAATAATCTTGTATGGCTGGATGATGTGCAGGATTCATTTGTGGAGTTATTAACTGTTTTGGATATTACAGTCCAACCATATGTGTTTCTTTTCTTTTCACTCTTTTTTCTTTCTTCCTTTCTTCTTTCTTTTTTTTTTTTTTTGTTGTTTTAAGTCCAGTTTCTCTGTGTAGCTTTGGAACCTGTCGTGGCACTAGCTCTGTAGACCAGGCTGGCCTTGAACTCACAGAAATCTGCCTGCCTCTGCCCCCTGAATGCTGGGATTAAAGGCGTGTGCCACCACCGCCTGGCTTGTGTGTTTCTTTCTAAGCAGAGTTAAGGCTTTTGTTTAGAAAAAGTTAAGAGGGGGCAGGAGAGAGGGCTCAGAGGTTAAGAGTATTGCCTGCTCTTCCAAAGGTCCTGAGTTCAATTTCTAGCAACCACATGGTGGCTCACAACCATCTGTGATGAGGTCTGGTGCCCTCTTCTGGCCTTCAGGCATACACACAGACAGAATATTGTATACATAATAAATCAGTAAATATTTTTTTTTAAAAGAAAAAGTCAAGAGGACTGTCTCAGTGAGTTACATTGAAAATTAACTTCTAAGTTTGAGGCAGGAGGATTTTCATGAGTTCAAGGCCAGTCTGGGCTAAGACGGTTAAAAGTCAACTTCTAACCTTAGATAGGGGGTTCTGTCATGCCAACCAAGGTCTTTAGGGTCATTTGGATAAAAGTTAACGTTGTGTCAATAACACAAACATATTTAGGTTTTTGGTTTGGTTTGGTTTTCATTTCAGATACTAAATTTCCTTTCCTTATATTTTCCTCCATCCTGCTTTAGGCTCTCTAGTACTGAGAACCTAGGTACATAGTGTATACTGTATGATTTTTCACTGGACACATAGTGCATTAGTAAGTTTGGGGGGAGGGCAGGAGGATATGTCTTTCTATGTTGAACAGGTTGTCACCAGCCTCCTGATTTCTGGAACTATATTCATGTTCCACTATAATTGGTCTATCTTCCATGCAATGAAGGTGTTTCTCTACATTCTAAGGTGAAAGAGATATTGAGCCTCTTATTTTCATAATTCACATGAAGGCTTTAGGAACTGGCATTATCCTATTGCTTCTGTTATCTATTTTAAATCAGGCTGTTTGTTACACCTTTAATATGAACTGTTATTTCTAGTAGCCTAAAATTATTTTGTAGAACAAGATAGAGAAAAATAAAGTGAAATGATGACATCATAGATAAACTTGTTGGGGAGGGGGTGATGTTTAACCCCCAAGACAGGATTTCTTTGTGGCTGTCCTGGAACTTGTTCTTTAGACCAGGCTGACCTCAAACCCACATGCCTGCCTGTTTCCTGAGAGCTGGGATTAAAGGTGTGCACCACTACTGGACAGCAGTTATTTATATTTTTAAAGCCATAGAGACAGTGAGTATAAGTTTTTTTAACTGAGAGTATTCAAAAGCTAACCTCCCTTTAGAGACATAGAAGATAGTACTCGTGTATTCTTGTTTCTTTGTTATTTTTATTGCTAAATTCTCTTGGAAAAATAAAATATTTCTGAAGTTGTTGACTATTTCACCCAGAATCATTATGCTTTTTAAGTTTTAAAGTTCTATTAATTAATATCTGTAAACGCAAATACAAACTAATTTGTTCTCCATATTTTTTCCACACAGCCCAAGCAGATTAATCTTCAAATATCATTTTTTGTTGCAAATCAGGCATTCCTGATCTAATTTAGGGGAAGGTTATTATGACCTGATCACTGAGAGATCAAAGGCTCTGTTGGAGAAGTGTGGCTCATCCAAATCTCATTCAGACCACCCTCTGGAATGCCCTTATGCTCCCAGAATATCTGCTGTTAAGTAGGTACAGATGGGGGGAGGAAGTGGGAGGGAGGGAAGGGAGGGAGGAAGATAGAGGGAAAAAGATAGAGAGAGAGAGAGAGAGAGAGAGAGAGAGAATTTTAAAAAGTCCTTAAATAAAATTCTTTGGGGTGTGTGTGTGTGTGTGTGTGTGTGTGTGTGTGTGTGTTTACTGTGCTTTTTCTATAGTGCTTTGTAGAGCTGAGTAGGGACACTGAGAGTAGAAATCAAGATAATTATGGAAATTTGCCCTTGATTAGAGAATCAAAAAGTTAAATCAGACAAAGGTAGGAATGATCCGGTGTAATGTTCCTCCTCCTAATGTTGAGTATGGTGATGGCACATGACTTTAGCGAAAGCATTGAGAGGCAGAAGAAGGTGGTTCTCTGTGTTCTAGGCCAGCCAGAGCTATATTGCAAGAGCTGTCTGAATCAGTCAGTTAATTAAAAGTTTTCTTTTAATTTTCCAAACTTAAGCATGGACATCTGTAGGCATGGTACCTGCTTATGCTCTCCTAACCTTGTGGTCCTTTTGTTCTCTGGGCTTACACTTGCTCTGTTTCAAGAGTGGGCCCCATAAGCCATCCCAGATCTCTTTTACAGCCACATTTCTTTATTAAGATCCTTGTTGCAACAACTTTCTATCAGGCTGTGACTGTCTTTCAAATGTTCAGCCTCCCATAACATTGTCTACATCTTTAGTTACATATTCCTGCATATTTGCAGAGGGATGCTTTGTTACTTGTTTTAAAACTAAAGAAATAAAAATCTCTGATGACTTAAATGGAAATTATTTGTCATTTGAACATTTTTGGCTTTGTTTTAACTTTTGTAGAAGGCAACCAACTCTTGTATCTCTCCCTGGACATCTTTCAGTTGCAGGTTCTAGAAGGAATAGGGCCAATGATTTAACTTTCACTCAACTTTGAGCATGAAAAATGTTAGTGGTTGACTAAAAAGTAACTTGCTAACCAAGGTATTATTTGAGATAAAGTAGTAGGAAACTGACTGGAACCAATGAATTTTCTTCCAAAATGAATACAGCCTTAATTGCTACTGGATTACATTTTTATTCAGAGTTAAGTTGGTGATGATGGCTGAAATTTTTCTATCACTTTACTTTTCTCATTTCTTCTAAATCTCATATACTCAACTATTCCCCTTTCTCGGGTTAAGTGTAGCATTCATCACAAGTATAATTTAAATTAAATTACCTATTTTCTATATTCTTCATCATTCATATATTTCACATTATTGGTGTTTATTATTAGGTCTACTCCAGCAGCTGACAATGTGGGTGCTCACAATTGTTCAGTATGAAGTAAAGTGTCTGAAGTATCATTTTCTAGAAAGTGACTTCCCAAGCTTAATTTTATCACAGATCTTACTAATTTTATATCACTTTGAAATTAACTATAGTGTAGTTCATATTTCAAAATATGAATATTGTAATGGATAAGAGGAGTCAAACATACTGTTGAAATACAGATAAAGAAAAACGTCTGACCTCTGTTTGATGTGGTAATGAGAACAGAGCAACAAAGCCTAAGCCAACACTTTTATGACTGCCTTATTTCTTTTTTTTGTCGAGATATGAATGTTTTTCTATAGCTTACTTTCATGCATCCCTTCAGTGTTCTTAGCAGTCAGTATGAGATGTTAACCGTCCACAGTGATAGGACAAACTCATTTTTTGTTTTGTTTTGTTTTTGTTGTTGTTACAATGTCCTTCTTGCTAAATTGTACTAATGTAGAATCTGCTTATAGCCCTTATATTTCCAATTAAGTCATATTTTATGGATGTGTACAGAGGAGTTTTATAATGTGTAAGGCAGTAGGATGATCCTTCTTTAGTAGTCTTCAATTACAGAAGAGTGGTTGTTTTTACTTTTGACTTGGTTTGTTGTCCGGAATCTAAGCAACCCCTTCTAAACACTGTTTTGCTATCTTGTGCTTTGTAAACCAGGTTGGCTTTACATTCACAGAGATCTGCCTGTGTATCTTTTTAATACTGTTGATCCTTAGAATCACATTAGGGGCTAAGACTTTCATTGTAAATACAACAGATTATGTCTTGTTCAAAAGTTGCAGATAATTTTAATTTTCTCTATGTAGTTCTTTTGTCATTATAAAATCACTTTCAAAAAGAACTTAAAGTTCAAATTTATTTTTCTGTTTGTTTGTTTGTTTGTTTTGAGATTGGGCCTCATTATGTAGGTCTGGCTCTCCTGGATACCAAGGGAACTTCAAGTATCCATGCTTGAATACCAGTGTGACATTTGCTTTCTCAAGTAGTATAAATAAACATTGTTTTCCTTTTAGGTACTATTAGAACATATTGAAATGTTTAATTATGTGCAGTTTTAAAGTTTTAAATTGTTTTAGTCTATCTTATTCCAGGTAATAAAAATATTGCTCATTCTCATAGTCTAGCTAAAGATACACATTTGAAGCTTCTTCAAATCCATTACCAAGATCTCTTAAAAATATGAATATTCCTGAAAATTTTATTTTAAGGGTGATATACTATGTTAATTAAAAAAAGGAATATGAAAACCAGATTGGTCGCTCCACAGTCTCCTACATAAGCTACTGAAAATACAGTCTCTGTACTGTCTAGTGTTCAGTGCTCTCTTGTTCCATGTGGAATGTGGTTTTTGAGCTCAACTGAGGAACTCGGCTACTTCCAAAAAGAATAAAATAAATGCAAAAGGTTAGGTTCATTTTGGAAGAAGAGAGGTTTTAAAATGTAAGTATTTTCTACAAGAAATAGTCAGTTGAACTATGTTATTTAAAGTGGAATTTATGACTTTTGCCTTACTATTTAGTTTCCAACCACATTAAAAAGGATCAAATTAAATGTTTCACTTAGTCTTTCTAACATCAGGAAGCTGTTTAACTGACCAAAATAATCAATGTTTGACTCATTTCTAATAATATGCTAGACAAGATGGCTTTAGATAAATTAGGTATACAAGTATTTATGGCTGTATGGTTTTGAGTTTTGAGGAAAAAAAAATCTCCCATAGCATTAATCCATAGAAATACCATGTTGATGGAGTAAACACCCAACACCCAAGGACTTTCAGTAATACTTCTTTTTTGTTTGTTTGTTTGTTTGTTTTTTTTTTCGAGACAGAGTTTCTCTGTGGTTTTAGAGCCTGTCCTAAACTAGCTCTTGTAGACCAGGCTGGTTTCGAACTCACAGAGATCCTCCTGTCTCTGCCTCCCAAGTGCTGGGATTAAAGGCATGCGCCACCACCGCCCGGCTCAGTAATACTTCTTAAGTGCAAAAGTTCCTAGCATTTTTACTTATTATTGGTTAGTCTTTCTGAAAACCCATTTGTCACTAATATAGACATAAAGATATTAATACATTGACCATTAATACAGATATTAATATATTAAATAAAGAATAATGTTTTGACGCTTTTTTTTTATTAAGAAAGAAAAAAAAATTTCCGCCTCTTCCCAGCCTCCCACTCCTCCCACTTTCCCCCCTCCCAACC
>NC_022022.1:41388474-41396688 GCF_000317375.1 Microtus ochrogaster | reverse complement strand
TGAAGGTGCCTGGGCTCCCTTACAGGGGACCCTGAGGCCTGCCCGGTAGGCAGGCACTCACTGCTCTGGGTGGGTAGCCTTAGAGTAAGAGCTTAAAACTCGTTTTGATGCTTTTTTAGACAGTAGTTACTATTCTCCAGGAGAATTTTAGGCATATGTTTTAAAATTCAAATTATATTTTGCAATTTTACTATTATAGTCATATTAATCATTTTCAAACAAAACAGTGCTTCCTTAATATATATTTCAAATATTATTTTCTCTGTTGATAAACATGGGTATTATTTTAGTTTGTTTTAGAAATATCAGTCTTTGAATATCCATCTTCAGACAGGTACCAAGCTAAGTGGAGTTTTGAGGTCAGCATAGTTCCTTTTATACATCAAAGACAGTGGTTTGGAACGATAGAACTAAGAGAAACCTTAGAAGATAGTCAACTTGTCTCTTAGATGAGGATCCTGAGGCTAGTACAGATATAACTAACTTGTCAAACAGTCTAAGACCTGGTATCTAAATTCAGAGACTTATCTCTGCAATTGTCCTTACTTGGAACCCCAGCTTTTGGGGCACATTGGAATTTTGTGACAAAGATTTGAATGGAGGCTGCTATTTAATTAGATTGCTTACAAGTGTGTACTATAATTAACTGGAAATACAACGGGGGGAGGGAATCTTGTGGAAATACTTTTGTGACCTTCTGCAGATGACAGGAGGGTCCTCACTTGGATTTGGAGGATGTCAGAGAGCCATTGCTTCCCAAATGTAGATGGCAATGTACAACTAACTAGAAGGCACAACAGAAAAGAGCATTAGCTAGAAGTGGTTAATAAAATGAATTACTTTTTTTTTTTTTTTTTTTGATTTTTCGAGACAGGGTTTCTCCGTAGCTAGTTCCTGTCCTGGAACTAGCTCTTGTAGAACAGGCTGGCCTCAAACTCACAGAGATCCACCTGCCTCTGCCTCCCGGGTGCTGGGATTAAAGGCGTGCGCCACCACTGCCCATGAATTCCTTTCTAAAACAGGGAAATGTTCTCTTTTCAGCTCCAGCACCGACAACAGCAGTGCCCTACATGTCAATAAAATGTGTGGATGTCCGTAAGAACCACCATAAGACAAGATGGCTAGTGCCTTGGGGACCCAACAAGTGTGAAAAGATCCGCGACATTGAGGAAGCAATTCCAAGGGAAATTGAAGCCAATGACATTGTGTTTTCTGTACACATTCCCCTCCCTTCTATGGAGATGAGCCCATGGTTCCAGTTTATGCTGTTTATCATGCAGCTAGACATTGCTTTCAAGTTGAACAACCAAATCAGTAAGTACCCTAACTGCTTTGGTCACCTGTGGGAATTTTCTTTCTAGGAGTGTGAATGATGATGACAACTCAGTTATTAGCTGTTTGCTGCTTTCTGTGCACTTTCTGAGCCCTTCATCTGAATCAATTCATTTAATCTTCCAAATCCCTTGATACAAATATCTGGATTACTTCATTTTACATGTAGATCACTTGGGTTCTGGTGAGATTGCCCACAGTCAGACCTCTTGATCCTTTTCATTGTCTCCTGTGTTCATGTTTATGCCCAGATAAGTTAGTATAATAGAATGCTTATGAGAATTGGCCTAAGAGTTCTCCTCAGATAGATTTAAATCCCTGATTTAAAAACTTATATGTATACACATGCAAAGTTGCTTGTGTGGAGGTTAGAGAACAGTTATTAAGTGATAGTTCTTCCCGTCCTCTGTGAGATTCTGGGGATAGAACTCAGGTTATCAGGCTTATGCAGTATCTTAGTTTACAATTCTATTGCTGTGAAGAGATACCATGACTAAGGCAACTCTTATAACAAAAACAGAAGACATTTAAATTGGGCATGGTAGCATAAGGCTTTAATTCCAGCATCTGCGAAGCAAAGGCCAGCCTGGTTTACAGAATGAATTCCTGGACAGCCAAGGCTATACAGAGAAACCCTGTTTCAAAAAACATGTTTAATTTAGGTTTTAGAAAATTAGTCCATGATCATCATGATGGGAAGCAGACAGAAATGGGGCCAGAGCAATAGCTGAGAGCTCATATCCATCCTGATCTGTCATTGGCAGGCAGATAGAGAGACAGTAACTTGGCATGAATCCCATCTCTAGGGACATACCTCCTTCAACAAAGTTACATCTAGTGCAACAAAGCCACACCTCATAATTCATTTCAAACAGTTCCACTAACTGAGGACCAAGTGTTCAAACATGCGAGCCTATGTTGGCAATTCTCATTCAAACTATCACATGCAGCAATTACTTCTGCCTGATGAGTCATTGAACTGCCCTCCGGCACCATTTATTAAAAGTTCTACAATGTTAAATAACTTATAAAACATCTCTGAACCACTTTTTATGTGCAACATTTGAATAAAAATATCTAATTAATCAAACAATTTTGAAGAATAAGCAATTTTATTTCAAAATATAAAAATTAAAGTCTTATTCTTGAAATTCAGCTCATTTTACTTCTTTTTTCCCCTACATCTTGGCTAGTGAAATTAAGTTCTTACAAAATAATTTTATTTTAATCTTAGTCATGTCCCTATGTGAAACATCCTTAATGACCAACAAATTAGGCTTTACAATTCAGAATTCTCAGAATTCTCTCCATTGGGTTTGAAAGGTTTTTTGCAGCTCCCTTCCTTTTTTTTTTTTTGTTTGTTTGTTTGTTTTAAGACAGCATTTCTTTGTGTAACCTTGGATGTTCCGAAATTATCTCTGTAAACCAGGCTAGCCTAGAACTCACAGAGGTCTACCTGCCTATGCCTTCTGAGTGCTGGGATTAAAGGCATGCACCTCCACCCAGTACAGCCTTATTTCTTAGAGCTGACATGTATATATTTCCACATTCTCAAACAATTTCATACTCTGAACACATCCAGATACAGCTTCCATTAACATTCTTGCTCATGCTGATGTTCTTTTATTTTTTATTTTTAAGTGTTAGCAATAGAACCCTGGGCCTCATGCATACTGGACACATGGTCTTAAATGAACCATAACTTAAGTCCCATCTCCTCTTGTTTTCCCATTCTCGTTTTTTCACATAAAGCAAAGTCTTCTTATTGAAAACCTAGTCATTCTTCAAGAAATTCCAGTTGTTACATGGCCTTAGTGCCTTCCCAGATGTTTTCTCATTTCTTTCATAAATGAACTCCATTGTTGGCTAAGCAATGTCTACTTTTACAACATAGCACAACTGAATTATTTTTTATATGTTTCCTTGGTAGATCAACTCCCTGTTTGTGATCATGTTTATATTTTTTTGGCTGTAACTATGTGTGTAGAAAGCTATGAATGAAAATGTCTCTTGGATCAGATCATTTTCCTACAAATAAAGGATACCAAGCAACCAATGGAGGTGTTTAGCACTTTTCTATTCGAAGACAGTACTTTTGCTATTCAAAGAAACATTTTAATAACCCATGGCACTAATTCTGGTAACAACTGCTTAAATATTGCATGCATGGTTAAATTAATGGTTGAGATGTTTACAACTGACTGAAAGGTGATGCTTTGCTAGGAATAACAACTTGTTGCCATAGCAATTATTGTTTGGTGCAATGCTTAGGCTTTTAAAGCTTATATTGTTTATTAGGATGAGAGAAAAACTAGATCGTTTGATACTCTGACTTTTGTGTTGTGTAAAATGCCTGGCCAATAATTGATTTCATTTTCAGCATTAAAGTTATTTAATAAAATAAATCACAGCTTCTGGTAAGTTTATGTGAAAGTTTGGAAGTTGACAATCCATTCCTAAATTTTATTCCATTCAATTTATAAAAGGTTGTCAAGTAAACACATGAATACAATTGCCTCAGCCTGTATAGCATTACCTTCATGTGTAAGATCTCAGGGCCGATCACTTTGTATTGGATAACCAATCGAAGTGATTATCCCTGGGGAAGATCATTTCTCCCAGTCTCAGCATTCCCCAGTTACCTATAGTTCTTTATCTAGCATTGAGACCCCATGATGTCTTCCTTTTCTATTTTACTGTGTTCATTGGTGCCTTCATTGTTCAGATTTCATTTAGGCAGTCATGTTGGTGATACTTCATGGGTATAGCCTTTTTGATTACTAGGAGATACAATTTCACAGAAAAATCCTATTCCTCTGAGTCTTTCATTCTTTCTATCCCTTCTTCTGCAATTAGGTTGTAGATGTATCAGTCAGGACTGGGAACCATATGATCTTTTGCAATCTACATTTTGATCAGTTGTAGTTTTCTGTAATATTCTTAATCTGTTGCAATGAAAAGTTTCTGTGATGAAGGGTGTTGTGGTTTGAATAGGTGTGGCCCCCATAGACTCATGTATTTGAATGTTTGGTCTGTAGGAAATGATATTACTAGGAGATGTGTTCTTGTTGGAGTAGACGTGGCCTTGATGAAGGAAATGTATTTCAGTCTACTGCCTATGAATCAAGATGTAGAACTCTCAGCTTTCCCCCCAGCACTGAATGTATGCTGCCATTGTTCTTGCCATGATAATAATGGTCTAAACTTCTGAAACTAAACCAGCCCAAATGGCATGTTTTCCTTTATAAGAGTTGCTTTGTTCATGGTGTCTCTTCACAGCAATAAAATCCTAATTAAGATAAAAGTTGTTATCATGGACTGGGGTATTGCTATGATAGGACTGAACATGCTTTTGTTTCGAGGAATGTGGACTTTGGGAGTTGGCCTTAAATGAGGTTTAATGGGCCATACTAGTAGGAACATGGAAGACAGTGTGCTGAGGATGATTTGAGCTATGGGGGCCTGGCTCAAGAGGTTTCAAAGGAGAAGAATATTAACATGTGAGCTAGAGATCATTCTTGTCATATTTTGGTAAGGAATGTGGTTATTTTTTACTCTTTGTCTAACGAGTCTGTCTTTGTCTAAGGAGGTTAAAGTGAAGAGATTTAGGTCAATTCTGTGGGCAGAAGAAATCTCAAAATGACCTAGTATAGACTCTGTTGTATAGTTATTAGTGATCCCTCCAATGAAGATCTATAATGAAAAAGAGCAAGCTACGAAAGCAGAAATGCAAACTATACAGTTTGAGGAAAAAAGAGGTACCAAGAAGTAGAATGGAGATAAATCCTGTGTTCAAGGAGATAAACAAATTAAGAAATGGAAGAAAGGGAGTGGTAACTTGGGACCTCACAAGTTAAGCTTCCAACTTGTAAAAGAATTAAAGAACAGCTTAGGCCCTGTTGTGGGGTGATCTTTCTGTATACTGTGAATAAGTATTGTTCTCATTGGTTGATAAATAAAGCTGTGTTTGCCTATGGAAAGGCAGGATAGAGTTAGGTGGGAAATTCAAGCAGAGATATAGGAAAAGAAGAATGGAGTCTAGCAGTTGCCAGCCAGGCACCAAGTAACCAAGACATGTACAAAATGAGGTAACAGCCACGAACCACATGGCAAAGCATAGATTTAAAAATATGGGTTAATTTAATTGTAATAGTTAGGTAATAATAAGCCTGAGTCATCTGGCCAAACATTTATAAGTAATATTAGGTCTCTGAGTGATTATTTGAGAGTTGACAGGCTGGAGAGAAACCTCCAATTACAAATAGCATAGCAAAGTGAGGATCTTTTTTTTAATATTTATTTATTAATTATGTGTACAGCATTTCTTCCATGTGTGCCCGCAAGCCAGAAAGGGGAGCCAGGTCTCATTATAGATGGCTGTGAGGCACCATGTGGTTGCTGGGAATTGAACTCAGAACCTCTGGAAGAGCAGTCAGTGCTCTTAACCACTGAGCCATCTCTCCAGCCCTCAAAGTGAGGATCTTGAATTTCCAAAGGACCTGGGAAAACTTTAAAAAAGGAGCCAGCTCCTTTAAGAGTTTCTGCAGGACACTGAGCCCTTGAAGAGCTAGGATGTTAAACTAAGTAAAAATGCCTGCCACAGTACAAGTATCAGCATTCTAGAGTCCTAGGAAAGGTTTAATGCAGTTCTTATTTATGAGCTTTAGGCTAGATTTTACAGCCCAAGAAGTTGGGAGAACAAGTCACCAAAGCCTCAGGCAGAGGTCCACACTGCTTAGCAGTTTAAGGATTTTTTTCACACAGTCAACAAAGGCTAAAAGATACAGGTAAAAGAGGTCCAGATTGAAAACACTCTAAACACTTTCCAGTGTGTTTTCTAATGTGCATAGGCTTAAGAAAGAAAGGGCATCAACAGTTATACAAAGGAATACATAGTTAAAAAATAATCTAATAAAGTCTTTAAAGAGAGAAATAAAATAATAAAGATTACATAATAAGCTGTGTAAAGATGGAAAAATTTGGATTTTGTATATTTTTGTGTTAATTTTGAATTTTTTGGTGACTGATGGGCAAGAGACAGCTGCTGGGAGACATGGGTTTGAAAGACTGATAAAATATATCAATATAAATATTTTTAAAACACCTTAACTTTAAAACAGAAATCAAAAAAATAAATTTGTAAAATGGAACTTAAAAGATTCATTGCTTTGGAGAAGTAGTTTTGCTTTTGTTTCCACAGAAAACCAGAGGCTATGAATTCATTTCCAGGTTAAGATGGATCAGGTTTGATAAAGGGAGACCTCCTGAACTTTGACAGATGATATCTATCAACAAATGTTGTAATTTGTCTTTCAAGGACTTGGCCATTAACTCAAATTTCCTCAGGGTCCTTATATGATTAACAGCATCCACCAATCAACAGGAAGTAGTCTAGAGAACTACACTGAAATTCCCAAAATATTGTTTTTAAATGCTTGTTTTTATTTAAAGGGGGTTGATTATAAATTGTTATTGATCATAGTCATTCTCTTTCTAAAGGAAGAAAGGGAGATATTATGTAGAAATTATAAGAGGAAAATGAATCAACTTTTATTTAAAAAACAGCTGTTAATCTCAAAATATTTTACTCTTGTATGAATTTTAGTTTGTTGATGCAAATTTAAGATCAATTTTGTTATACTGTATGTATATTTCTACTCTTGTTTAAGGTGTTATGTTTATGCAGCTCATTTAAAAATATAATATATAATTTAAAAATCCAAATTAATGGTCTTCTATAATAGTCAAACTTGTAGCCATATTAGTTTTTTTAGGTATACAAAGATATATTTCATATTTCAATTACATAGGTTATCTTCAAACACCTCAAAGACCTATGGAATATGGCATTTAAAATGTTTTAAGAACTTAGACTTTTCTTGACAGTGAGACATGTCTGCTCCTGGCAGCACCAATTACTTTAAAGAAGATGATGGTCATTGAAGAAACTTATTTTGGAGTTTGTTTTCAATGTGGCAAAACTAGCCATTTGGGCAAAAAACTGCTCTTGCCTAGACTGCTTGACATGTAGGACCCACAGAAAAATAATCTCTAAACTTTGCCAAAACAAGGTAGGATGGTCCTTCAATTTCATGATTCACAGAAGAAACTGGCAGAAATTCTGCAGGACACAGAGAAAAGTGACTGATGAACTTTGCCAATATAAGTAGGACAGTCCTTTAAATACTCTAGGCTTGTTAGCTGAAGATGAATGTCCCAGCATTACAGAAGAATTTTGGGTGACTGTCTAGGCAGTCAGATATCTGTGTCATTTCTAGAGTTTTGGAAGTTGCTTATAATGTGCTTCTTGTTTATTCAGGTAATATCTTTCTGGGATCTTTGATGGAGTTGAAGACTAGATTGTTGTAATTATAGTTTTCTTTAGTTATGATAAAAGATAAGTTAGATACGAAACTTTAGGCATGCAAAGGTAGAATAAATGATATTTTCTTTAATTTTTCCAAGTACAAATAGACTAGATATTGTAACTATAATTCTGTCCTAATAACTCTTTTGTTATATGTAATTTTACTATGTCAAAGTAAAAACTTTCCTTTTTGATTATATAGAAAGAGGGAAATGCTCTGGAATATACAGGCATATCTCTGTGATTTCAAAACCAGCTTTGTCTATAGAGCCAGTTCCAGGACAGCCAGGACTAATGAACAGAGAAACCTTGTCTCAAAAAACCACCCCCTAAAAAACAAACAAAGGAGCAAGCAAAACCAAAAAAGTTCTTTAGGGACAAGAGAAATGACTCAGTGGTTAAGAGTACTGGCTGCTCTTCTAGAGGATCTGGGTTCAATTCTCAGAACCCACATGGCAGCTCACAGTTGTCTGTGACTCAGGTTTCAGGGGACCTGACACCCACAGCCAAAAAAA